>NW_021604597.1:1995480-1996055 GCF_004785775.1 Grammomys surdaster
CACACACACACACACACACACACACACACACACACAGCCTTATTTTTCATATCCCCTAAGCAGCACAATGGTTGGGCCACTCCCAAGCCTCCACTTTACTAACGCCTCCCCTCCAATATTCCTGAATTATCACTTACTAAAATCTATATTCCATCTTTGCTACCCCAGACCCAACCAGAGAAGGGGCCCCCAGAGCCACTCTTCCCTGGCTCTTACATGGCTGTATACTTCCTCTCCCACAGCTCCCAAGCCTGATCCTCCTGCTTCCCTGACATGGAGATTCTAAAAAAACGTCTTCCCGTGGTTCCCTTTCCCAGGAAATCTAAAATCCCACCTCTGGCCACTGGCAACTTTATTTACCAATGAGAACCTACTGGGGGCAGGGACCCGCAAGCCTTACTTGCAGATGTGGGAATTCCTGTGTAATTTGGGAACCCAATTAAGATAAGCAATAAACCAAATCAACAACACATTTGTCTTTCTGAGTCTGGCTTATTCTGTTCAACATACTATCCACAGTTTCATACACTGTCCTGCAAATGTCATTTCATTAAAAACAAACAAACAAACAAACA
>NW_021604597.1:1996455-2069165 GCF_004785775.1 Grammomys surdaster
ACACACACACACACACACACACACACACACACACACACACACACAGCCTTATTTTTCATATCCCCTAAGCAGCACAATGGTTGGGCCACTCCCAAGCCTCCACTTTACTAACGCCTCCCCTCCAATATTCCTGAATTATCACTTACTAAAATCTATATTCCATCTTTGCTACCCCAGACCCAACCAGAGAAGGGGCCCCCAGAGCCACTCTTCCCTGGCTCTTACATGGCTGTATGCTTCCTCTCCCACAGCTCCCAAGCCTGATCCTCCTGCTTCCCTGACATGGAGATTCTAAAAAAACGTCTTCCCGTGGTTCCCTTTCCCAGGAAATCTAAAATCCCACCTCTGGCCACTGGCAACTTTATTTACCAATGAGAACCTACTGGGGGCAGGGACCCGCAAGCCTTACTTGCAGATGTGGGAATTCCTGTGTAATTTGGGAACCCAATTAAGATAAGCAATAAACCAAATCAACAACACATTTGTCTTTCTGAGTCTGGCTTATTCTGTTCAACATACTATCCACAGTTTCATACACTGTCCTGCAAATGTCATTTCATTAAAAACAAACAAACAAACAAACAAACACTATCTATCTATCTATCTATCTATCCATCTATCTATCTGCTATCTGTCAATCAATTATCTATCTGTCATCTATCTATCATCAATCCTCCTTCTCCCTCCCCCCCCCCCCCCCCTCTGCATGGGTGTTTTGCCTTGCTTGTATGTATGTACCTGGTGCCCAGGAAGGCCAGAAAAAGGCATTGGCACACATGAAACTGGAGTTACAGATGGTTGTTAGCTGTCATGTGGGTGCTAGGAATTGAACCCTGGATCCTTTGGGAGAGCAGCCAGTGGTCTTAGCCAGTGAACCATCTCTATAGCTGCTCATTTTTCCTTTAAATATTTATTGTATCCTTTCTACCACTTTCCCTTTCAACGTCATGTCCTCTTAGCCAGCATGTCCATGTTGGGAGCTGAACCCAGGTCCTCTGAAAGAGCAACAAGTGCTCTTAACTGCTGAACTGTCTCTCCACTAAGTCCAGTTATTGTTGCCAATGTGTGCAGGGGCTGCCCAGGGGACGCATGAAGGGAAAACTGATTCTCCTGGCAGCCATCAATTGCCAATAGCTCCTCAGCTATGGGTAGGACTGTGCTGGAACTTTCACTGGCTTGACCTTGTGCAGGTCTTGTGCATGAAGTCACAGGTGCTGTGAGCTCATGTGTGTGACAGCCTTGTCATGTCTGGAAACCAGTGTTGAAGTAGTCCTCTAGTTCTGGCTCTTATCCACCTTCTTTTCTGAGATGATCCCTGAGTATCAGTGGGAGGTCCCATTTAGAGCTGAGCACGTTACAGTTGAATAAAATTTCATGTCTATATACCACATTCTCTTTATCCAGTCATCTTTTTGATGGGCATCTAGGTAGCTCCCACTGATAATTATTTTTTTGATGGGCATCTAGGTAGCTCCCATTGATAATTATTTTTAGAAAACCAAACACTTAGCCAAGTAGTGGTGGTACAAACCTGCACGCCTTTAATCCCAGCACTGGGGAAGCAGAGGCAAGCAGATCTCTGAGTTTGAGGCTGGCTTGGTCTACAGAGAAAGTTTCAGGACAGCCAGGGTCACAGAAAGAAACCCTGTCTCAAAAAACAAAATGAAAGAAAGAAAGAGAGAGAGAAGGAAAGAAAAAAAGGAAGGAAGGAAGAAATGAAAGAAGAAAAAAGAGACAGTTCGAGGCCAGCCAGGAGTACACAGAGAAAGAAACCTTGTCTCAAAAAAAAGAAAAAAGAAAAAAAGAGACAGACAGACAGATACTTAAGCTGTCTCTTCCTTAGGGAGGTTTGATCTGATGTGCTTTTGTTCCTAAAGTCTATAGCATGTCAAAAACTGCACCCACCTCAGCATTTTAAAAGTTAGAATTTTTTTTATCTTGTTGAAATCTCTTCCAAGTTTAGAGTTGCATTAGACTCTGGACCCATTTGTTAAAAAGACAAATGTGACACCTAATTAATGTGCAAGAGCAAGTTAGGGGAGATGCCAACCTAGCAAATGGATTAATTCCGGTAAAGGCGTTTGCATAGCTTCTGGTGGAACTGAGAGCCCAGGGACAAGGCTAAGCCTGGCCAGGGCTGCTCCGTTGATGGGGGAGAGCTGAGTAAGCCATAGTGGATAAATGAGTAGGTAGCATTCCCCAGCGGCCTCTGCCTCAACATCTCTCAATCAAGTGTGGTGGAGATGTATAAGCCAAAAAACCCTTTCCTCCCAGGTCTTTTTGGTTATAGGTTTTTTTTTTTTGTTTTTTTTTTGTTTTTTTATCACAGAAAGCAAACTTGGACAGTGTGTTCTGAGTATGGGCACCTATAGAGGTCAGAGGATCACTTTGGGGAGCCAATTCTTTCTTTGTGTATGTCCCTGGTATTGAATTCAGTTCTCCAGACTGGGCACAAGCACCTTTGCTGATAGCCATTTTACCTAGGATATATCACCTGATGAGTTTGACGACCCCAGACACACTGCTTTGTTAGTGTTTTGTAAACCAGCTTTCTCGGGACCAGGAGTTGCCACTTTAGCTTACTACTTTGCAGCCTGTGGCTCTGTGGCCTTGTGGCTCTGTGGCCTTGTGACACCATGCCTCCTCACTGTGCAAGGCACAGTAAAGGGCTTAGAATTCTCCCATAGCTCTTCATGGTTGGGAGGAGAAGTGGTTTCATTAATTCTGTTTATAATAGCTTTGATTGTGCCAGTCTCCACCTTCTGAGGCCAGCGTCTTGTATTCAATTACCACACAATCATCCCTCCTTCCCAAAGCATTTGACATTTGAGAATCACTCCGTAAAACCGATTCCTCTTGATTCTCTAACAATTTGGCTCCAAGGGCTTTACAAGAGGAAATATTTCCTGATGTGATGGTTGAATCACGATTTGTAAAAATGAGCAATTTCTGCCCAGCATGATGCTGCTCTGGCAATATTGCACTGGGGTTTTGCTAGGAATGTTCGCCTTCTGGGAGTGTCGTTACTGGAAAGTAAACCTAGAGTCACACACTCTGACTTTGTCTTCTCTGCTAAGTGTATTGAGCTAGTATCCCTCCCTTGTAGGAGGTGATGGGGGGAGGCATGGCACACATACTTGGAACTACAACACTCAGAAGGCTGACGGAGAACGGCTAGCTTGGTCCACATAACATCCTCTCTCAGGAGAAAGGAGAATGAGAGGAACCGATCTCTTCACCTTCCTGTGATGCGTTTTGACAGAAGCAAGGGCCACTTTTGCTTGTTAAATCTTTTTCACTGTTTTATTTTTAATTAATTAATTAATTTTTACTATTGTTGTTTTTCAAGACAGGCTTTCTCTGTGTAGCCCTGGCTGTCCTGGAACTCGCTCTGTAGACCAGGCTGGCCTCAAACTCACAGAGATCCGTCTGCCTCTGCCTCCAAAATGCTGAGATTAAAGGTGTGTGGCACCACTGTCTGGCTAACTTACTTTCTTTCTTTCTTTCTTTCTTTCTTTCTTTCTTTCTTTCTTTCTTTCTTTCTTTCTTTCTTTCTCTCTGTCTGTCTCTCTCTCTCTCCCTCTCTTTCTTTCTCTCTCTCTCTCCCTTCCTTCCTCCCTCCCTCCCTCCCTCCCTCCCTCCCTTCCTTCCTTCCTTTCCTCCTTCTCTTCCTCCTTCTCCTCCTCCTCCTCCTTCTCCTCCTCCTTCTTATTATTTTGGTTTTTCGAGACAGGGCTTCCCTGTGTAGCCATGGCTATCCTGGAACTCGCTCTGTAGACCAGGATGACCTTGAACTTTAATATTTTTTAAAAAGATTTATTTATTTATTTTATTCTTATGAGTAGACTGTAGCTGTCTTCAGACACACCAGAAGAGGGCATCAGATCCCATTACTGATGGTTGTGAGCCACCATGTGGTTGCTGGGAATTGAACTCAGGACCTCTGGAAGACCAGTCAGTGCTCTCAACTGCTGAGCCATCTCTCCAGCCCACTTGAACTTTAATTTTTAATTTTAACTTTTTTTTGGTTTTTTTTTTTGTTTTGTTTTGTTTGTTTTGTTTTCGAGACAGGGTTTCTCTGTGTAGTCCTGGCTGTCCTGGAACTTGCTCTGTAGACCAGGCTGGCCTCGAACTCAGAAATCCACCTGCCTCTGCCTCCCAAGTGCTGGGATTAAAGGCATGCGCCACCACTGCCTGGCCTAATTTTAACTTTTTATTTTGAAGTGCTATCTCACCAAGTTGCAGAAGCTGACCTTGAACATACCCTGTAACGGAGGCAGGCCTTGAACTCATGAACCTCCAGTCTCTCAGCCTCTGCGACAGAGACAGAAGATCCAGAGAGTCATTGAGCTCTGCGGTGCGTACCTGCTCAGTTGTTTCTGCCCCGGAGAGACAGGCTGGCTCTGCGGAGATCCAGCTAGCTTCTCACAGATGTCTCCTCCACAACCGACCCACAGACACTGAACGGCTGGGAGTTCGTGTTTTGCAGAAGTGGCTTTTGCCATCTGGCCCTGCTTCCCTCTTCCTTGTCCTTGGGGGCACAGGTCATCTTTCTCACTTTCACCTCGGTTCAGTTTAGGAGCTTGTGAGTAGCAGCTGCCTGGTGGAGTTGGTGGCTCCCTCTGGGCTCTAGCTGGTGTCTGTTTTTGTACTGAGCTGCCTTCTAGCTCCTGAGTGCTTCAAGGCTTCTTGAATCATTATTTGACACTAGACCAAGGCGCTTTCGGATGACCTATGAACATGTAGAAGACTCAGAAGAAAGCAAAATGGATTGCCCCCAAAACATGAATGTGAAAATAAAACGAATATAACAAACTATGCATTTAACTAAATAACCATAGACTCAAATTTATACTGATGTTATTAACTAATAATTATTAGTATTCACTGAGCTGGATAGAACTCTTACCTAGCATGCGTGGGGCCGTACTAGGACCACAAGAAAGCCAGTATTTATGAAAATAGTGATTATATTTGGAGACAGATAAAGGCACATTATATTATCCCTTTTCAAAAGACTGACAAGTATTCACCACACTTGCTGCAAAATGCTAACTACAGATTAAAAGGTTTTCTTGTAACTAAATCGTTTTAGAGGCAAAAGTACTTTAAAAACCAGACTTGTGTGGCAAGTGCCTTTACCCACTGAGCCATCGTGACAGCTCACGGAGGCAAACAATAGTAAACAAAACAAAACAAAACAAAACAAAAACTATAAGAAAAAATTCACAATAACATGGGTACGGTACATTGTAATAAAGTTAAATCCTTCTGTCCAAGAACATAGTAAATCCTTCTATTTCTTTAGCTTTTCTTTAGTATTTTCTAATGAGGATTTAGAATTTTCTTCTTAAGGGACTGGATTTAGTTATAAGAATTGTATTCTTGTTGCTTTTTAAAAGGGAATCGGTCTTTAAGGGTTTGACTTCATTGAGTGTGCATATAGTATGTGTGCGTTGTCCATGTGCCTAAGGAGGTCAGGGGTTGACGGGTGTCCTCCACCCCTCACAGCCTTGTTACTCTTTCTTTTGAGAGTTACCTATTTTATTCACATGTATGCTGTTTTGCCTGTTTGTATGTCTATGTGTCACACGTGTGCCACATGCCCTCAGGGATCAGAAATGGGCATTGGATCGTCTGGAACCGGTGTTACAGATGGTTGGGAGCCACCCTGTGGGTGCTGGGAACTGAACCCAGGTCCTCTACAAGAACAAGTGAGCTTAACTGCAGAGCCATCTCTTTAGCCCCATGATTTTTTAGGTTTCTAATGACTTGTTGCTAATGTATAGAAATAAGACTGACTTTAGCCCATTGATACAGTACCAAGGAGCTGAACAGAATTTTTAGTAATTCTAAAATTTTACTCGTCCATTCTTTTTGATGTTGTATATAGGTTATCATATTATCTACAAGTATTAACTGCTTTAAACATCCTCTCCAATTCCCATACATTTTAGTTTTTTTAATATTTATATTTTTGAGAAAGGGTCCTCCTGTCTAGTCCAGGCTGACCTCAATCTCTCCATCTCTGCCTCAGCTTCTGGAATGCTGGGGTTTCAGGCATGGGCCACGTGTGCACATAGCTTCCTAGTCTTTGGTTGTCGATTTTTGTTTTGTTCAAGATAGGGTTTCACTATGTAGCCCTGGATGTCCTGGGATTCACTATGTAGACCAGGCTGGCCTTAAACTCACAGAGATCACCTGTCTCTCCTTCCTGAGTGTTGGGGTTAAAGGTATGTGCCACCACATCCAGCTTGCTATGTATTAATTTTTTACTCTTACTTTGTTTTTTGAGACAGCTTTGTAACAATTTTATTCCTTATTATCATTAGTGTGTGTACACAGTGTGCATGGTGTGTTTTTGTGTGTGGACAAATGCCAGGGAGTGTGTGGAGGTCAGAGGACAGCTTTCCACCAAAGGTCAAAAGATAGAGCTGACTCCACAGGGCTGTCCCCTCAACCTTGCTTTATAAGACTAGAGCAGATGTGTAGCACAGTAGTTCACAGAATGATGGCCCCACGCTTCTTACTATTTTCCAGTTTTAGCCCACCTCAAATGTTCTCCTGCTATAGTGATTGATTGATTGGTTGATAGATTGATTTTGCTACTCATCCAACTCCCGATTACCTCTTGCTGGACGTCATCCACTTATTCTGGGTGTCTGCTTTTGCATTCCTTACTCCTGCTGTGCACTATCGTTTAGCCCCATGTTTCCTTCACTGAAGAACAATTGCTACAAGTGGAGATTCCCAGGAGAGACTCATCCATGTGTTCAGTCAATGTTGAATGAGACTCTCCAGTGTTTCAGGCACCATACAAAGGGTTAATTCATTGCAATAAGGCAGCAAATCTGTACTTCAGTGGTGCTCAGCAGAAGATGCACCATGAAGAATAACGGAAAGCAAACACGGAATGTTAGAGCGGGCCAGAGCAGGATACGTATGGCCCAGAAGGCATCTCTCACAAGGACATGGTGTCGAGTGCCGAAGGTGGGGAGAAATTGTGTGGGGGACTGGAGAACAGCACTGGGGGAGATGAGTGGGTGTCAGGGTCTGGAGTTAGGAACATGCTTGTCAAGTATGAAAGACAGAAGGCCATAGAACAAAGAGGAACAGGGGCTCAGGATGGAGACAAGAGGAGGGATGTTGATCTTGGCAAAACCTCCTTTAGCTCATTCTTTTCCCAGACCTTCAAAGGCACAGAACCTGGATGCTTTGCTAGCATACTATGAATAGTTCCACCTTTGAGGACAGATCTATGAACCAAACTCGTAAGACCAATGTTCAGAGCAAGAATCCCAGAGTAGTCACAGTTAGTGGGAAATGTGACTGTCACAGGGACAGAGAGGCTGTGCTAATACATCCAACACTTTTCCCCCAAAGGCAGAATGACAGCCTAATGAGCAGGGAATCAGACTGGAGGAGGGCTCTCTGATAGCAACGCAACATTTAATGAAACCTGAGCCGTCCATTTCCCCATAGGGATTAGATGCCAGTGGGTCCCAGAAATTAAAGAAAGGCAATTCCTCAGCTAGAATTATGACAGGTAATGTTTGCCTCAATGATTCTTGAGCTTGATATGTTTATAGTTAATAACCTTTGGGAATCTTAAAATTGTTTTATGTGTTTTTTATTCCAGATTTGAAAAACATAAAAGCAGGCATTATAATCTAATGAACTCCCCAGTGCTGGTCTCTCGGCTTCCATATGCGGCCAGTCTGGTTTTATCTACACTTCAACTTCTCCCACTCCCTGTATTGTCTTGAAGAAAGTTCCAAAAATTGTGATGGCTTTGAAGGACATTTTATTCAATCTCATCCGGCTGGCTTGAAGCTCATTCTTCTTGTTCTCTGGTGACGTTAGTTATCACTGCTTGGATCCCGATATGGCCCCCAGAGAACACTTTCAAGACAGTCATTGTCATCCTTTTTGCTTCCTTTTAACCTTTTCGTAATTACCCAGAAACACTACCATATGCATCAATTACTGACTACCATATGCATCAACTACTGGACTCCAATGCAAGGCAAAGCTCCAGGGTTTTTGTGTCCTGCCCAGGCAACTCTATACAGCTAATGGGTGAGCGTAGAGCTCAAGAGACCCGACATTTGAAAATCTCCTATGTAAAGTTATTGGACCCACTGAAGTTGGAGGGTGGACTCAGGAATGTTGTCACTGGTTCATAAGGCTCCTAGGTGGTGCATGGTCCTCAAAACCCGCACAGAGGACTGTAGAAAATCAACGTTGTTCTTCTGACGCTCCCCACTCCTCTCTCTTTGGCTGGATTTCCTTCTCCCTGAATCTGAGACTCTTGAGTCTCAAGTCTGGTGTTCCACAGTGACTGTGTCAAGGGAAAGTACATGATATTTGAATGGTTGGCTTCTGTCAGGTTTCCGGCTGTATGCCATGTGCTGGGGTTGTCATAGGCATTACCTACCTGAGAGGTGTTCTTGTGCACACATATGCGCACACGCAAAGCATGTGTTCACACATGCACTCGGGTGGAGTATTATAATTGTAATATATAATTTTATGGTTATAATATAAATGTATAAACAAGAGATGATAAATATCTTACTGCTCTTTTAGGAATCAATTTAGTTGCTATGGGGTACGCTACTTCCTTTAGTATACATAACCTGCTCAAATGACAAGCTGGAATGTGAATTTTTTAAAATTATTTTTTATGGATTGGCAAGACGGTTCAGCCAGTGAAAGCAGGGATGAGGGGACTGTGACAATCTTGGTTTCATCCCTGGGATCCACACTGGAAGGAACGGACTTCTACAGGCTGACTCCCCATTCATGTTAACACACACACACACACACACACGCATACAGACACACAGACACACACACACAGACACACAGACACATGCACACGCACACAGACACACACACAGACATACACACAGACACATACACACACATGCACACACACACAGACACACACACGCACACACACACACAGAGACACAGACACACACAGACACACACACAGACACACACACAGACACACACACACGAGAGAGAGAGATTAAAATTTTAAATCACATTTTAATTTATTTTTGTACATGCTTGTGTGCACACATGTGGATGTGAGAGAGGACAGCTTCCAGGAGTCTATTCTCTCCTTCCACCATGTGGGACTGAACACAGGCCCTCAGGCTCCACAGTAGCAGTCGGTGCCTTCACCCACTGAGCCGTCTGGCCATCCCTGACTTAATTTTCAATTCAAGCTTTTTTTTTTTTTTTGAGATGGGGGGGTCTCACTAGGTAGCTCTGGTTGCCCCTGGAACTTGCTATGTAGACTGTGCTAGCCTCAAACTCATATTCAGATTCTCCTGCCTCCCATCTCTTGAGCATTAGGATTAAAGGTTAGGATTAAAGTGCTGACATCTCTGGCTTATCTCCATCTCTGTGTAAAGGTGCCTAAGACGTCCCTGTTTTAGGTATGCTCTCTGCCAGAGGTAGCAGCTGGATTGTAGAATCTAGAAGAGATTCACGAAGCTGCCTACCACCTGTAACTTGATTTACTTCCTTGTGCTTGGTGCATATGATGAAGGAGAAGACATCGTCCGTGAACCAGGACTCTTTCCCTGAGGCAGGGACTGCGCGTTGAAGTCGACGTAGGGAAGTTCAGGGTTAGATCCTTTAGGACTAATGGGTGCATAACCCACATCTGGCAGATAACTGCTTTCTAGCTAAGCTCTTTAAAGTGCAGAGAGACTTTAAAAAGCACCTCTGTGCAGGATGGTGTTAGCACACTCCTTTAATCCCAGCACTTGGGAAGTAGAGGCGGGTGGATCTCTGGGTTCTGAGGCCAGCCTGGTCTACAGAGTGACTTCCAGGACACAGAGAAACTCTGTCTTGAAAAATCAAACCCCAAACCCCAAACCAAACCAAGACAAAAGAGCTTTTGTCTTTAAATATAAGCCAGCTTTGTTCGATACAGTTTACTGTAGGCACCAAATGTACTATTAGCCCCCTTAAATGTGGGCTTTTAAAACAATTAAAAAGCTATTCAAAGTTCAACCTGGTGATTAAGAAAAGTTAGGTAAAGCTGTGATGGATGTGTGTGTACTTGAGTGCACGTGTGTGTGTGTGTGTGTGTCTGTGCGCGCGCACACGTGTGCATGCTGCTGGGGCCTCCCACATATTGAGCACTTGTCCTGCCACTCAGGACCCCAACCTGGGCAGACTTCTTTCTCCTCCTTCTTACTCTTCTTTTTTTTGTTTGTTTGTTTTGTTGTTGTGTTTTTTGGTTTGTTTTGAGAAGTTCTTATGTAGCCCAGGCTAGCTTTGATGAACCCCAGGATGACTTGAATTCCTGATTTTCTAGCCTCTGCTTCCCTTCTTAAGTGGTACGTGCCTGGCCTTTGTGTTTCTTTTGAAGATACATAGGAACTAGGTCTTAGGAAATGATATGAGAATAAATCCTTGCCACAAGAGGGAGCTGAGCCATAGAGCAATTCAAGTCTGGGAAGCAAAAGCTGGTGGTGAAAGCAATTTCCGGGGAGCCCCTGAATAATCAGCGGGTGGGAGGTAACTTTCATTTTCTCTTCACTTCAGTGGCTCAAACTCCAAGCACAGGGCTCACCTGTCACTCACTGCCCAGCATCTTCTTTTCTGTTCTGGAGACCCAAACCGAGACCTTCAAGGACATGAGGTGAGCACTCTGTAACAGAGCTGCAGCTTGGCTTTGATGGCAGCCCTTGGCTTACTCTGGAGCCTTTGCCTGCCCAGGGCAACTCATTTCCTACAACTACAAACCTTAGACTGGTGCCTTTCACACGCAAACCAGCACAGCCAGGGGTTACAACGTCAGTCGTCTCTGTACAGTTCTAGGATACCTCCTGTCACTTTCACCCCGAGGTCTGAACTCCAAAGATCCTGCACCCCAGAGCTTATCCAGTCGTGGTGTGCTTCCCGACTCAACATCCTTCCTGCATTAGACACAGGTAAAGCTCTTGCCCTAATCTTCTCTAGATTCCTGTCACCTCCTCAGTCTTGTTGACACAGTATCTCTTCACTGACACTTGTGTCCTCGTCTTCTATCATCATACCTAAACAACAACAAATCTTATATTTGTGTGTCTGTGTGGGTGGTGTATATTGTAAGCTTCCTGAGACCAGAAAAGGGTATCGGTCATTACCACTCTCTGCCTTATTCCTGGGGCAGGGTTTCTCACTGAACCTGGAGCTGGGCTGGTGGCCAGCAAGCCCAAAGTGGTCCTCTTGTCTTCACCCTGTCACTGCCCCTCTCCCACATCTCTTCAGCCCCACATCTGCATTTTTTTAACCCTATAGTCCAGCAATTGCTATTGTAAGACACATCCCAAAGAGACCAGGCTCTGCAATTGGCCTGGGCAGTACAGTAGCTGGCCCTGATGGCCTGGCTGTGGATGAGCCAGCCAGGAGGGCATGAGAAAGCATGAGAGTGGGAAAGCTGTCTCTGCCCTTGCTGGCAGTGACATTGGGTGAGCCAGCCTAGAATAGTGGCCCCTATGGTGTGGTTGTGGGAGAGCCAGCAGACTGACCAGCTCAGATACTTCTCAGGCCCAGATCCAGGGCTTTGAATTGGGTCACCTCAACAACTACCCCATGGAGAAACTGCTAGAGTGCATGAAGGGGCTGGACCTACAGATCCCAAACTACAAAACACAGAGTAACAACAAGAGGAGTCCCAGTGAGGTTTCAGTATTGACAGTATAGCAGAAGCCAGAGGCCTCAAAACAGACCAATGGCTCATTGCAATGAACACTTGCAAGCAAAGAAGTGTGGACAAAGGGTGTGCTGTGTGACACTGCAGCGTCCACAATGAGATGTTTCTCTGTTGGAGGGGTTGGTTGCAAGGGTTTGAGGGGGAGGGGAGATGACTGGGATTGGGGTGCATAGTGTGAAATTCACAAAAAAGAATTAAAAAGAAAAACACCCTAAGCTCTGCCTCTTCTCAGCACCACTCCCTGCTTCCACCAGGGCCTCCCTCCATCTTCACTGGAGTCTTGAGACCACAGCTGGAGCAAGTGTTAGCACGTGGAGGTTTCAAGAGTGTTGTGATCCCAGAACCTTGGAGGAAGGAGGACTGCCCACAGTTTGAGGCCACTCTGCAACACAGCCAGACCCTGACTTGAAACAACAAAGATGGCAAGATGGCTCAGTGGGTAACTGTGTGTGTTGACAACCTGTGTTAGATCCCAGAGAAATTAACTGAAGGAGAGAACTCACACCCTAAAGTCATCTTCTGACCCACAGAGACAGACAGACATATACCCCACCCTTCCACCATGGCACAAATGCACCCACCTCACCCCTACTCCCAGTAAGCAAATAAATGCAATTTAAAATATTTTCCTAACCAACAAAACAATACTGTTTCTAAAAACTGTAATAAGCTCTGTTGAACAAAATTGCTTTTTTAAAGACAAAGCTAGCTTCACTCCATTGAGTGGCTTTTTGGGAAATGGCTTCCAGGCCTTTAGGAACATGGTTCCCCGCTACTCACTGGACACCAGCCCCACTCCTTTCTCTCTGCTGCCAGCCCTGACTCCTACTGAGGTCCCTGTGAAATCCACACATGATTTTTCAGACTCCCGGGGGAAGGGGCAGGTGTCTCTCCCCAGCCTGGAATGGTGATTTTTTTTTCCACCCTCAGGAAAATTCCCCGACTCGGAGCTACAAGGTTCAGTCCTTCCCCATATTCTTTACTCCTCTTCTGCGCCCAAGTCTACCCACCGGTGCACATTTGGTCACTTCGAGGCTTGTTAATGCTTTCATTTCCTGCTTGCTGACAGCCTCTGGGCCTGCTACTATGAATGAACAGAGAACACAGTTTTACATTCTGCCATCCAGGAAGACACTCTACACATCCAGGAAGACACTGACCCCTCAGCGCTTGTGAGCAAAGGGGTGTGTCCTAGTTAGCTACAGCTAACTTGATGGAGCATAGAGTCCAGGCTCTCATAGAAAAGAAGAAAGAGGTTATGGTAAATATTTTTTTTTTAAGCTAAACTCTTGTTATTACTGGCGAGGGGCATATGTGCCACAGTATATATGTGGCAGTCAGAGGTAACTTGCAGGAGTCAGAGGTAACAGTTGGTTCTGTTCTTGCTACCTTTCCAGTGGCTCTCAGGGGTTGAACTCAGCCCGTTATTAGGCTTGGTGACAAGCACCTTTACCTGCTGATCCATCTAAGCCGGTCTTCATAAGACGATTTTATTTTATTTATTTATTTTTTTGTTTTGTTTTTCGAGACAGGGTTTCTCTGTGTAGCTCTGGCTGTCCTGGAACTCACTCTGTAGACCAGGCTGGCCTCGAACTCAGAAATCTGCCTGCCTCTGCCTCCCAAGTGCTAGGATTAAAGGCGAGTGCCACAACCGCCCGGCTGACGATTTTATTTTAAAGATCCATTTTACTTTTAATTCCGTGGATGAGTGTGTGTCTGTGTGAAATTATGTGCACATGAGTGCATGAACCTGCAGAGGCTGGAAGAGGCCATCATGAGGATCCCTGGAGTGGGAGTAGCAGTCGTGAGCCACTGGACATGGATGTTGGAACTCCGGTCCCTTGGAAGAGCAGTGAGCACTGTGTAATCTTTTTGTTTCTTATTGTTGTGATTGTTTTTGTTTTTTTTTGTGACAGGGTCTCACTGTGTAGCCCTGGCTGTCTTGGAACTTGCTCTGTAGATCAGGGTGGCCTTGAACTCAGATCTGTTTGTCTTTTCCTCCCAAGTACTGGGATCAGAAGGCCAGCCAGTGTGTGATCTTAAACACTGAGTCACCTCAGCTCCATCTCTGTATTAGAATTTTTAAACAACTTACAATGTAAAGTTCATTTAGTAATTTAAATACACAGGAAGGCACACTCAATGGACACTGTTGCTGCTTTTCTTCCCTAGACAACTAAAAAAACTGACAACAGGTGATTGTATATTTTGTTTAATACTTGCATTGTTTCTATAGCGCGATTATAGCAATCTTTAAGTTTACTTTTCATTACAAATATTTGTCAAGTTTTGTTTCAGAAACATTTTTCCTACTTTCTTGCACATGCGCCCAGACACACTACAAAAAATTCATTCATAACACAGTAAGGGCAAACATTACTCATGTAAACATCTTCCATTGGTTTCCCATAATTTAAAAAAAAATCATAGAATTATAGATATTGAATAAGGCTCATAGATTTAGTTCAAATTCCACAAAAGACCAAAGATGTTTTCTTTTTAACTGTGATGGGTTGACTTTTGGTTACAATCAAGGCCAAAAGCGTAACCCCTGGCTTCCACTCCGTAAACGTACCTCACAACCCAATAAAATGCTTCTTAGGATAGAAAGAGAACATAGAAAAAAACAGGAGGAAAAAACGTTTGAAGAAAGGAGCCAAGAATCATGGACATAACTTCATAACTTTCTTACGCAGCCATCAGGTATGACGTACGTAGTCCCTGTAGTATCCAGAGTAACTATAGTAACCAAGTAGATAGATGAGGGTGCACTGGCTCAGTGTTCATATTGCTAGTGTACACAGTGAAATTTGTCAGATTATTGTTATACCCAGGGCCAAAGGTGGGTTGGGGAACGCACTCAAGTGGAATATCATTGTAAAGGATTTTTTTGTTTTGTTTTTCTTTCCAGTAACTCAAGAGTTGGAAGAGTTGGGAGGTATGTCTTAGGTACATGAATGGTCTTCATATTAAAATGACATTTAACAACTGCATGTAAAGTCACAGACAGGAATCAAGGGTTTCCGTTATCCATGGAAGTCTCCCTCTCTGGCTGAAGTCGGGTGCTTAGATGCATAGTCTTCCAGAGCTGAGACAGGATAAGGACTGTGCTGAGAATGGCCCCTGCCAGCGGCTGCCCTCCTCCTCCCTCGAGGAGAGGGAGGTCGGAAGGCAAAAAGCATTGGTAAATCTGTGAAGTCCCACCCCGGGGTCCAGACCCCAACTCCACTGAGGGTAGCCTCCCTGACATTGTGACTAGGCAGTTAGGGGTGGCGAGTGAGGGTAGCCGGGGAAACCCAGCTCCGAGGTTTACACGGCCAAGTCTGGCTTCTGATTCTGCTGCCCTGCAAAGAAATTGTGCTCGGATAACTGCACCGGTGTCTCTTAACGCCTCGATTCGCTCTCAGGCCCCTCGGAGGCCAGGAGGAATCACTAAAAGGTAAACACGTCTCCTTTAGCACCGAACTTACCACCAGAAAGCGGCTGAGGCACTGGGGAAGCCTACCTCACATCAGACGCCACCCCACCAGGAGGTGGTCACCAGTCAGAGCGGTTTGTAGGCTTTTGATTTCTAAAAATGAAAATTGATCTGCATTATATCTCAATAGACTCAGATAATTCTCACCAAAAATTTTTGTCATGTGTTTAAATAGCACTGGAATAAGTCAACTTCATTTAAATATATTCATTCTACCATGAAAATATTTCATACAAACATCTATTTACATACAAACACATTAAAATTTGTGAAAAGGGCTCCACCCCTGCGTCTTTATGGCTTGAAATAGTTTCATTGCTTTGAATATGTATGCACATGTTTGGCAAAATAAAACTTATAAAATTTAGTATTTTTGAAAACAACAAAATCACCACCCCTGCCCTCCCCTCCCCAACCCTGGCAAACCAAACCAAAACAAAAAAAACCCAGAAACCAAAACAACCCCCCAAAACTAAAATCCAAATCAAAAAACTCTGACACCAAAACTTAACCCAAGGTGTGCTGGGAGACTCTATCAAGGTACATCATGTACCTGTAAATTGAATATATTTGTGAACCTTTGATCTGCAGCAAAGAAACATTGCAACTATCCACCTTGCAACATAGTTTTGCTTGTTTGTCGAAAACAAAAGATGTCTGGATTCTAAATCACTACTTTGAAGACAGAATTTGAGGTGGCTGTTGGTGAATAACCAGAGTCCAGAATTCTTGACCTTCCTGGAAGATTTGCAAATGCATTTTGCAGTGAGAAATTTAGATTTTTTTAAAAAACCAATAAAGTGAAATTAATAAAAATGCCAATACTGTCTCACTAGGACAACCTTTTAATTCTCTGTTCATAATCGACCCTTCCACCCCCAGGACTAGGGGTGTAAACCAGGGCCTCGAGTTGCTAGGCAAATGTTGGACCTGAGCTTTATCTGCAGCCCAAGACAGTTTTAATTGTCACAATTAAATGTTGTAAATGATTACATGGCCTTGTTGGTGTGTGTGTGTGTGTGTGTGTGTGTGTATGGTTTGGTGATAAGGAAATAGTTTTTCAAGTCTGATGATCCCCAAAGAGTAATGAGGCTGAACTCTAGTCCCAGTCTCGTTCAAATAGGGCTTGGTATAAAAAAAAAAAAAAAAAAAAAAAAAAAAGTTTCCTTTTTAGTTGCTGGGGAGATCAGGAATCGAGAGGGTTAAAATAAGAATCTGTACTAAGAAACTCAAGTCTTCCGCCTGTTACTTTGTAACCTTCTCATTCTTTTGTGTCTTAAATTCAGTTCTTACTTTTGCTTTTGTAAGTTCCAGCGAATGCCCCAGTAGGGGAACATGCTCTGTGGATTAGTTCCTAGTCCTAACTCCTAACTCTAACACAAGGTAATAATAGTTCATCATAGAAAAGATGCTAAAGATGAATCAAGGCATGCAGGGTTGGACTGAGACAGCTCTGAATGAGTCCCCTCGACACCAAGGCGTCAGGCAAGTGCGCAAGCTCCAGCTGTTTGGAAGACAGCAGACAGTTAATTTTTTTTTCTCTACCACATAGAATCTCAGTCATGTCGGTTTGTGATTATGATCCTGAGAGACGACCAGACTTGTCTGCTTCCTATTCCCTTCTACAGCAGATGTGAAGTAGAAGGCTTTTCCATTTTGGTTCGAGCAAGGAGCAAACCCCAATCTCCCTCAGCAGCTAATTCCCTATGCAGTGCCTACGCTGTCCGCTTCTCTACCCCATAGTGACGTTCTGGCCTCTTTAACAGTTGCAACCTGTGATGATGCTGGGTATTTTGGAGAGGGAGAGGGAGGAGGACGAAGGGGGAGGGAGAGGAAGGTAGAAGGTGGGGGGAAAACAGTGGGTCACAGTCAGGGAAAGGCAGAGTCCAGCAAGAGAGGAGAGGAATTTAAGACACAAAGAAAGAGGTGGAACAGTCAGCTGGGCTGCCATTCTGCACATACACCTAGGCTTCTCACACAGCGGAAGAAAGGCACCGGAAACACACAAGAGGGTTGAGAGGCTCAGCTGTGAGAATCACTTCCTGTGATTGCTCTCAGGGTCATAGACACATTGCTGGGTTTGAAGTCCAGTGTGTCTTCCTCCACTATGGAATGGGAAAAGTAGAACAGCCTGTTTCCCTGCCACACGTGTGTGTGTGTGTGTGTGTGGCACGCTGGGTGTGGTCAGAAGACAGCTTGCAGAAGTTGGTTCTTCCCTTCTACTATATAGACTATAGGCTTGGCAACAAGCACCTTTACCTGCTAAACCATATTGCTGGCCCTCAAGCCCCCGAAATTGTTTTTGAGTTCCATTTGGATGAGATTGCTAGAAGGAGTAGCCCTTTAGGATAGAGGTTGAGCCCCTACAGCAACTGAGGATAAAGTTCCATCCCCAGGTGTGAAATCCTGTGAGCCCAGGTGACTGGAAGTGGGACCTACCCTCTCTTCCTCTGTCTCATCTGGCGACTGAAGTCAGCCATCTTTCTCCCCAATGCAGCCAACTTCTCTTTGAACACATTTACATAAAAGCTCCTCACAGAATTCAAATCCACAGACTGGACCTTCTGTCACAGTTTACTGAATGGTCTCTTTCTACAGAACAGAAGCCATCCTATCTTGCTGACTTGCGGTCCTCTTGGCAGGAGGCTCCTCACAAGTCCTGAGGATGTTTCTCCAGAGGGAACTGTCTCCTTAAGCTTTGGAACAGGAATGTGACTAGCACTCCTGGGAAGCATGGGTCACCTGGGTGCAGAGCCTGACAGTAGGTCTGTCAGGAAGCCTGTGAAAGAGCCCAGGTGTGGTTATCATAACTGAGGGCTGAGGTCTCCACCTGGGGCTGTCTGCTGGGCAAGCTGTGTTGCAGCCTTGGTTGGAGCGCTCGTGAAAGCCATGAAGAACAAGATGCAACTGACCACAGAATATCAAAACTTCTCTCTAGCTGTCTCCTCCCTCCATTCCCACCCACTCCCAAGTTAAGCATCTTCCCCCATTCCCAGCTCCCTCAACGATCAACTGCAGCTTGGAAAGCTTTAGCTTCTGAGCCTAAACCAACACAAGCTACAGGTAGCACTGCTGACCGCGGCAGGCTTCAGCCACTCTTGTTCCCAGGGCTTCTTGGTGATGGAGCGACGCCTGGAGGAGGTGTCCCCCAAACTCGGCATTCATTCAGAGCAATCCAGTTACGTTACAGATCTAATGTGCTAAACTAAAATAATGGGGTTTTTCTCTGTATTTCTGCAGTTGTGATTACATATGGCTTAGTGAGAGAGCTGAAGCGCTAGCGGGATTAGCCGCGCAGGTGCGAGCTCTTGGCTTCAAGCTCCTGGAAGCAGCTAAGTGCTCTGAAATCGCTGTGATGAGAAGCTTCAGCTAAAGATCTGATTTGGACCTAGTGATCAGCAGCATGTCTGCCTTCGTGACACTGACTTCAGAGAGGATTTTGCATTCTGCCTTGGAATGCTCATTGGCTATTGTGTTTGAATTCAGTGAGCTGTGTCACAAGCCAGACTGTGCTAGGTTATGTACAACTAATGAGTACCCAAGGAAAAAAAATTACCCACACTACTGAAGATACTGTAAAATTGCCAGAACAACTGCTAAGAAATACTCATTTTCCTCTCTTCTTCCTGAAAGTGTATCTTACAACTCTTTCATAACTTAATGCAAACAAGGTAAGTTCATTTCTTCTCACATCTGAAAGCAAAGATATCTTTGTTTACATGCGAGAATAGAGAATAGTAAGTCTATAATAAGAGTCTGGCCTTATGAGCCAGGACTTTATATCAGGACATAAGAATGAGATGGTAGAGAAAGAACCAGAGAGACCTGTACGCTGCTACGAATGCACAATTCGTTTGGAAGCTTTTTCTTGTAAAGTATAGCTAACATAGTGAGGCTAAAGAAATGACTCAAAAGACTGGGCTTCAATTCACTAGGAGAGTAACAACAAAAACAAAGCCATTCTATTGCAAGAGATACAGATCAAAGGTTAAAAGGCAAATGACCCTACATATATATATATAAAGATGTAATCGCTTCCTGCCCTGCCGTTGGCAACATGCAAGGGTGACCGAACACCATTTGCACTGGCCATAGAGAAAACGTCATGGAAAAAAAAAAACAAAACCATCAACCAAAAAAATAAAAAAATAAAATAAAAGTGACCGAAGAACCCCATCTCCCTTTTTCAGCCTCATCATTTGGTATCTCTGAACATGGTCCAGATTTAGACTCCAACCATCAAAGAACACCATGTTGTCAACAGTTCAACAGTACCTCTCAGTAGGGCATTGTTGCAAGGCTAGCTAATTTTAAATCTGGTATGAGTAATACAGTCAAACCTAGTTAGTATGCGAGAGAATCGTTGCTAACGCGGGGTGAGAGGATGTGACGTCACGGCGTGAACAGTCCCTGGTTGTCCCGTTGTCAGATAAATGTAGTGCATAGATCCGAGTTTCTATTCCACGTCTCTGGAACCCAGGGCCAAGCCTTTCACTTTTGCTGGGTGGCCTGGAAGGCCTTTAGCTCCACCTGATACCACTCAGGGGCTTCGGGCCCACTCTTCCCCGGGGGGCTGTGGTCATAGCCGTAAGCAACGGTCAGCTCTTCCTCAGCCTCCACAGCTCGAAGGGTGCGGATGCACTTGATGGGCCCAAAACGGGGGTGGACAAACCTAAACATCAAGATGGGAAAGGTCACTCTTGGGCCAACCCAGGACCTCAGTGCAAAGGGAGCAGCTCGCCCACATGCACCGGCTGGGTATCACTCCTGCATTCTCAGAGAATGAGCATGGGTCCACCAGCTTCAGCAGGACCCAGATCTGCTGGGTTAGAACACTCTAGGCAGGTGGTGGGGTAGCTCAGTTGGTAGATTGTTCATCTAGTATGTATGGCAGTCTAAGGCTTTTCTCAGCATATCATAAACCAGGCATAGTGGTCTGTCTTAGTTAGGGTTTTACTGTTGTGAACAGACACCATGACCAAGGCAACTCTTATAAAAACAACATTTAATTGGGGCTGGCTTACAGGTCCAGAGGTTCAGTTCATTACCATCAAGGCGGGAGCATGGTAGCATCCAGGCAGGCATGATGCAGGAGGAGCTGAGAGTTCTACATCTTCATCTGAAGGCTGCTAGTGGAAGGGTGACTTCCAGGCAGCTAGGATGAGGGTCTTAAAGCCTACATCCACAGTGACACACCTACTCCAACAAGGCCACATTTCCAAATAGTGCCACTCCCTGGGCAGAGCATATAGAAACCATCACTAGGTCCTAGCACTCAGGAGGTAGGGGAGGGGAATCAGAAACGCAAGGTTGTTCTTGCCTTCATAGTGAGTGTGAGGCCAGACTGGGATTATACAGCATCCTGTCTTAAAACTAAAACCTCAAACCTCACAGCAGAACACCGCAGCACATGTTGGGGAGGTCACAGGACAACTTGGAGAAGTTGCTCCTTTCCTTCAACCATGTGGGTTCCAAGGATTAAACACAGGTTTTTAGGCTTGGTGACGAGTGCCTCTAGCTGTGGAGCTAGCTTACTAGCACTCATCCTTCATGTAGACCCCCCCATAGTGAACAAAGGACAGAGGACACATCAAATGGGAAAAAGCCAGCCATAAATCAGATTTATAGGCCTGATGGAGCTAAGTATTTGGATGGTTCCTCTGTTTATGGAGAAAGGTGTCTGTCTGACATTTTCTTAGAACACTGGAATAGAACTGGTAACCAAATACCCTCTCTGGGCTACGCTTCCAGATGTGTGTATGTGATTTGGGATAACTTTTATGTGGAATAAAAATGAACAACTTCTACTTGACACCAATGAGGCCTCTATCCATTCTACTTGGCTATCATGCTTCATGAAAGGGGCATTTAACTTGGGGTCAAGAGTTTTGGATGGCTGTAAGTTCTGGTTTCATATGTATCACTGTGTTCTCATATGTTCCTGTGTTCCTGAATTTCACTTTCCTGATCTACAAAATCATGACGATTTTGTAGATCACTACAAACTAGTAAGATGTTCCCTAGATGGTCTCTGTGGTGAGAAAATGGGGTCTCATGTAGCATGTCCCTAACACAGTGGCTCGTACAAACTGAGATTCTGCTATCAGCTACCATGCAAGTAAGCGGATATGTGAACAGCACTTATAAGCCATGGGTGGGCATTCATATGAGTACATGTGTATACATACATGTGCATTTGGACATATAAGTGATCTAAGATTATGATCCTTCACAAAGAAGATATCCAGACCATCGATCCAGAACTCTTTGTTAAAACTGTGGCTTTGGGTGGAGTAAATACCTAGCTGGCACACAGATCCCCAGCACCATAAGATCACAATTTTGTATGTATGTATGTATGTATGTATGTATGTATGTATGTATATGTGTGTATGTATGAATGTATGTATGTGTGTATGAATGTATGCATGTGTATGAATGTATGTATGTATATGTATGTATGAATGTATGTATGTGTGTGTATGAATGTATGTATGTATGTATCCATGTATGAATGTATGTATGTGTGTGTATCTGCTGGGGGTTGATCTGGTGCTGTGTATATAAATACTAAACGCTGTCCCCCAAGATTTGGTTGCTCCCGACTAGCAGATCCCCACATACACCAAGTGATGCTATGTAAACCTTGCTCCCCAATGTAAAACTACTGGTTAAATAAAGGGGGCTACAGCCAGTTACTGGGGAGAGTAGAGGTAGGTGGAGTTTCAGTTACTGGGCTGGGGGGCTCAGGTAGAGATGGTGGAAGGAGGAAGAAGACAGAGAGAACAGGAGCTCTCCATTTGAGGTGATGGTCCAGCAAGCAGCACATGCCCAAGTGAAATGGACCCCCAAGGACAAACTGCTGGAGCAGAATTAACTTGGGCAAGACTCAAACAGCAGGCACCATGGGGAGAGCAGCTGGAGAAGTAGCCAGTATAGCCTTAGAAAAATAGATTAGGGGTAATTGCTCAGTAATTGTGCAAGAGCTGATTAAATAAATCCATAGGACTCTGCCTCAGTTATTGGAAGACTGGTCGGGTCATATTAATAACTAATAGTTTATTAAAATCCACTTACATATATGTATATACAGATAGTTATGGTGATTTGAATGAAAACAGCCCACATAAGCTCACAGGGAGTAGCACTATTGGGAGATGTGGCCTTGTTGGAGAAAGTGTCTCACTGGGGGTGGTCTCTGATGCTTCAGAAGCCTAATCCAGGCCCAGTGTCACTCTCTCTTCCTGGTGCCTGTGGATCTGGATATAGAACTCTCAGCTTCTTCTCCAGCACTTAGTCTGCCTGAACACTGCTATGCTTCCCTCTATGACGACAATGGACTGAACCTCCATTGTAGGCCAGCCCCAGTGAAGTGTCTTCCTTTGTATGAGTTGCTGTGGTCATGGTGTCTGTTCACAGCGATAGAAAGCAGATAGAAGCATATTACTGTGTAGCTCTGGCTTGCTCAGAACTCACTATGTAGACCAGGCTATCTCTGAACTCAGAGAGAACCTTCTGCCTCTGCCTACTGAGTGCTAGGACTGAAGACTCGAGCTAGCACACCAGACAATTTTTGTCTTGAAGTTGACATGATTCATTATAATTTGCATCATATGACTTCCGTATGAAAATTAAATAACACTTCTGAAATGGAGCTTTGATTGACTTCCTAGAAGATCTACTGGGGGCCTGGGAAGGGAGCCTGATGTCAAATTTTTGGACCTAAGACTTCTTTTCCAATGTTCTTGTAGCTTTACTTGTATGCTCACTGGCTTTGTTGTCTTTTCATTTTGATGTGTTTTTTGTTGATGTTTATGTTGAGATGTGGTCTCACTAAGTAGCTCATGCTGGCATGAGACTCACAGCGATCCTCCTTCCTCTGCCTCTTGAGTGTTGAGATTAAAGAACTCAGTCTCCCTCTGCCTCAGACTTCCAGGCTCTAGAGTTACGGGTGGGCACCACCATATCCAGCACGTTCTTAGTTTGAGTAGACAGAATAAAAAGAAAGAGCTTGTTTTCAGATGTTAGGGCACTGGGGGCACACTGCACGGGGCCACTCTGCCTCCAGATCTGAGCCCTAAGCTGACCAGAAGGTCCTGGGGGAGGTGAATGAGATAAAACATGAAAGGCATCCAGAGTAGGGCCAGGGTAAATGGGCAGAATATGAGTTTAGCACATGTGAGGGCCTAGGTTAAATCTCTTACATAAGAAGGAAGGGAGGAGGGGAGGAGAGGGACCTGGAATGAATGCTCAGAGACCTTGGCTGCAGAAGTAGCAAGGAACCCAAACCTCTGGGCCACACAGCTCTGGACCTTAGCTGACAGACATGGTACCGTATTTACTTGTGTAAATGTTCCCTGGGCAGTTTTGTGCCAGACTTCAGTAAAGCAGCATAGGGAAATGTTCGCTCATTTCTATGAATGTGTATGTTAATGCCGGTGGCCTGAGGAACACACAGACACCAGGAGTTGTAATCTGAAGTTTACACTTGGTCATTATTCAAGCGGTTCTTCTCATTCCTCCAGATAACTGACTTTTGGCCACACTGGGCTTAAAAGACAAACACCAGGAACAAACACAAAGAAAACAAACAGAAAACCCCCAAACAAAACCTGCCGAGTGGAGAGTGATTTTGCACAATCAGAAACCTCTCCTGTTTCCAGTTCTTTATTGCCTTGGGAAGAAAAGCCATCCTTGCAGAGAAGTTACAGAACGGGCTTGATTCAAGGAGGAGATCTGAGTGGTGGTTTGGATGGTTAGTTACCATGGCATTAAGGGGCTGTTGTTATGTCCATTGGGAATGAGCTTCAGCCAAATGTACACTAGGCGTGAAAACCCCGAAACTAATAATAGTGTCAGTTTTGCTTCACATGACACGTCCTCTGCCACTGCAGCTAGCCCTTTGGAAGCAGCTGGAGCTCCAGGGTACCTGTCACTGGCTACCAAGGAAAGCTAGTCACTGGCAGGACGATTTCCAAGGCATCTTAAGGTCAAGTCTTGGGACATTTCCTAGCAAGCCCCAAATCTTGGCATGGTGTTACAGATGAGATGTTCACAGTCATGCTCTGGACATATCTGCTGTGATCATGCTGAGATCATGCACAGCAGAGGGGCTGCAACTATAGCACCAAACACGGAAGGCCATGCTCTACAAGTGAGCTACACTGCCATCCCATTATCAGTGCGCACGTATGTAAGCAGGGTGCACATGTGTGTTGAGATCTGTCTCGTGCACTGTGTATTCAGATGCTGAGCTCGGTGTTCCAAGGTCAGGTTGCTGTCTGGATATGGGCATTGTATTGACCAATGTGCTGTAAAGAATGCTCCCCAGTGATCTCTGATTGGATAATAAAAGGTTAGAGCCTGTGACTGGGCTGGAGAGAGAGGAGGGCGGGACTTGAGATCGAGCAGGGGATCTCAGGCAGGGACCATGAGGAGAAAGAGGTAGGAGAAGGAGGTCTCCATGAGGCATGATGGACCATGAGCATGTGGCCAAGAGAAAAATCGCCCAGAGGACACACATGCAGCAGAGCAAACAGAACAAGACTCAGTTGGCAAGTAACAAGGGTATGGCTGGGATGTAGGTTAGATCAGTTCAGAACCTGCCTGGTTTGAGATTTACAGCTTGTTTATAAACATATCAGGGCTGGAGAGATGGCTCAGTGGTTTAAGAGCACTGACTGCTCTCCCAGAGGTCCTGAGTTCAATGCTCAGTAACTACATGATGGCTCACAACTATGTGTAATAGAACCTAATGCCATCTTCTGGTGTGTCTGAAGACAGTTTCAGTGTATTCATACAAATAAAATAAATTGATCTTAGAAAAAAAATGACCAGGTTTCTGTATCTTTTATTTGGGAGCTACACAGGCTAGAGTGGGGGCAGAAATGCTTTCTAAGATTACTTCTAGGTATGGAGAGATGGCTCAGTGGTTAAGAGCACTGACTGCTCTTCCAGAGGTCCTGAGTTCAAATCCCAGCAACCATGTGGTGGCTCACAACCATCTGTAATGGGATCTGATGCCCTCTTCTGGTGTGTCTGAAGACAGTGACAGTGTACCCACATACATGAAATAAAAAAATAAGTACTTAAAAAAAAAAAGAAAAGAAAGAGGCTGGTCCTCTTGAAAGAAAGAAAGAAAGAAAGAAAGAAAGAAAGAAAGAAAGAAAGAAAGAAAGAACCTCCCTACATGTGTATGCCAGTATGTCTGTTCCTGTGAGTACATGTATGTGGAAGCCAAAGGACAACTTCAGGTGTGGTCCTCAAATACCAGCCATCTTGTTTTGGAGACTGGGTTACTTATTCATTGGCCTGGAACTCCCTGAGTAGGGTAATCTGGGTGGTCATTGAGCCCAGGGGATCCTCCTGGCTCTGTCCCCTCAGTGGTGGGATTACAGGCTCCCTCCAAAAACTCAGCTGTTTCTGTGGGTGCTGGGTGAGGATTGAACTCAGGTCTTCATGTTTGTGCAGCAAGCACCTGAATGCCTTAACGTCTCCTCCCCTCCCCAGCCCTGCAATGGGATCCGTAAATGAGAAAAACCTAAGGGCACATAAGGAGAGCAATAAAGCAGCCACCACATTTCTGTGATATTTCTACTTTTCAAAGCACACTTTCAATCTCACGGCTGGAAGGCGAGCTGTTCAGATCTGGAGCCTTAAACTACAACGCTGAAGTTCACAGCACCCCCCCCCCCCCCCCCGACTCTGTGAGAGCAGCCACCACCTGAAGCTTAGGGACCTTTCCCATGCCCTCCTCGGCCCTGGGGCCCCTCTGCACAGATCCAAGCAGCTGCCGTGTCCTACTTACAGGTCATAGACGCAGTTTGGAGTGAAGGAGTGATTTGCCTTGTGTCCCAAGGAGGCACAGTACTTGGACAGGTGGTTATAGGGCTCAGGCACATCAATGACTGTCTCCTCATCCAGGGAGAGAGTGTTCCCATTCAGGGCCCAATCCCTGCTGTCAACCTGCAAAACACAGCGAAGCCATGCTAGAGAGGGCCTTCCTCACCAAAGCTCACAGCGTGTCAGAGGCGCTAACTCACTTAGCTTAACACTTCATAGTTAGAACGCTGCAGACACGCAAGACAGCCAAGACATCTTCCCACGCAAGGACAGTGCAACCAGACGCTCAACCTACGGCTTACTGGATTCTCCTCATTTCAGATAGAAGAAAAGGATTCCTATCCTTTACGAAGACACACAAAAATATCAGATAGACCCGAACTAAAAATAAACAGAGGAGAGGCTGTAGAGATGGCTGGGGTACAGCTGCTCACAACCGTGACCACGCCTGACCCTGACTTCCTGAGTCCAGTGCACAGAGCCACCCAGTGAAAGGTGAGAGAACTTATTCCAAGGAAATGTGCTCTGACCTTCACTCTTGAACAGCAGCAGATGATGCACCCCCCCAAAAAATAATAATAATAATAAATTTTTTTTTGACAGGGTTTCTCTATATAGCCCTGGCTGTCTTAGAACTTACTCTGTAGACCAGGCTGGCCTTGAACAGCTCAGAGATCTTCCTGCCCCTGCTTCCCTAGTGCTGGGGATTAAAGGTTTGCACCAACATCACCCGGTCATAAATGCATTTTTAAAACATTTATTAAAAGGTCCACACTTGTGCTGGGGAGATGGCTCAGTGGCTAAGAGCATTGACTGCTCTTCCAGAGGTCCTGAGTTCAATTCCCAGCAACCACATGGTGGCTCAAACATCTGTAATGGGATCCGATTCCCTCGTCTGGTGCGCCTCAAGACAGCAAGAGTGAGTGTACTCACATATACAAAATAAACAAGTCTTTAAAAAGAAACTATAAAAAAATAAAAACAAAACAATATTTCTTAAGCTTTAAGTAAACTTTACAACTTTCCGTTAGGCTATGCCTGCAGTGATTCTTTGCCTCACGTAGTCTGTGAATCCCAGGTTGGCCACCCTGCCCAGGTGAACTGACTCTTCCTCCGATACACTGTATTTAGATGTGACATTCAGTCGGTGGACAGTCTCATCCCTCATTACTCCCAGTCCGCCACGGAAGTGTAGTGGTGTGGTTTGTGCTGCTGCCGTTAGGTGGGTGTCAGAGTAACAAGCGCACAGCTTGAGAGCGGCGTCTCCTGCACTACTGCAATCATCACAGGATCTGATGCCAGCCTGCCCTTGCTTTCAAAACCTTCCTTGGACTACAAAGTTCACTGTATTTGTGCCCTGGGGCAAACTCTTTAATCTTTCTTCGTTTCCTCATTTGAAGAGTGTTCAAATAAAGAAGCACAGGCTTAAATATTTAAAAATCCAGAATGCTTCCAAATTCAAACTTTTTTGAGGCTGCTATGATATAACCAGAAGAAGCTGCATCTGACCTCATTTTTGTCACAAAAAGATGTAGATACAATAACAATATAGAATAGCTGCCAAAGACTGTCTTAAAGGCAAGAGGTGCTGTGTATTTCACAAATGTGTGTTTCACAGCCAGAGAACAACTTCAGTATCCCTTTCCCAGGGATTCTTGATGTTTGTTTGCCTGCCTGCCTTCTGTCTTTCCTTCCTGTCTTCCCTTTGTTTTTTTGGAGACAAGGTTTCTCTGTGTACTCCTGGCTGTCCTAGAAACTTTCTCTTTCCATCCATCCATCCATCCATCCATCCATCCATCCATCCATCCATCCATCTATCCATCAATCCATCCATCCTTCTTTCCTCCCTCCCTTCCTTTCCAGGGTCTCTCACTGACTAGAACTCGCTCAGCAGGCTAGGCTGGCCCAGGGACCCACCTGTCTGCATCTCCCCAGCACTGAGATTACAAGCATATGCTACCATGCCCAACTTTTAAAAATGAGGTTCAGGGGACTGGATGAGATTCCTCCTACCTGCAAAGCAGAAACTTTAATGCCTGCAGCATCTCCCCATCACCCCCAACCCCCCAACCCCCAAGACAAGACCTTGACCTATATAGCCCAGGTTTGCCCAGGAATCATGAATCTCTGGTCTCATCCTCACAAATGATGAGGTTACAGGTACATACCTTGCCTGACCCCTCCTCCCCCAGGATTCTGAAAGTAGATTGGAATAAACTCATTTTCAGGGGCTGAGACTCAGATGGGGACACTGCTGTGTAATGGTCAACTACACTTGACCCCCACAATCCTTAAGCTTTTTTTGGCTTTTCATGTGCTAAGACTACAGGCATGCACCACCACATCTTGCCTGATTCAACTTTTAGCTTTTGAGTTTGGATTTTTTTTTCCACTAAAATTCTTCCTGGCAAGATGGAGACCACCATATAACTTTGCATGAGCAGGAGTGGGGGCTTTCCTAAAAACTAACCACATTGGAGGCCATTGATTCATTATTAGGAATCTGACTAAATCGTGGATTTCAGATGTTGGGTGTCTAGAGGAAACTCATGACTATGTCATCACCCTACTTTCTGTATGACCATGAAAGTGGCTTGCTTAAGATAAAGCCCTTTAACCGATTAGGTTGATGTTCACATCTTTCCCTCTTACCTCTTGGTGTGTAATTCGGACTCCATTATAAAATGACATAACAGTATTGGGTCCCACGGCTACCTTGGAAAACAGTCCTTCTCCAGCACTGGAGATGAGAGAGTCGGCCACATAAACCCTAAATATATACATAATAATGAAAATCAAATCGTGAGCTTTTTAGCGTGACCTGTCATGTCAATCACCAAAATTCCATTCTGAATTATTCCAATTATTCAATAAAGGAAGGAGGGGGGTCACGAAAGTAAACCACAGGGGCTGGAGAGATGGCTCAGCGGTTAAGAGCACTGACTGCTCTTCCAGGGGTCCTGAGTTCAAATCCCAGCAACCACATGGTGGCTCACAACCATCTGTAGTGAGATTGGATGCCCTCTTCTGGTGTGTCTGAAGATAGCTACAGTGTACTCATAAATAAAATAAAATAAAATAAATATTTTTTTTAAAAAAAGAAAGTAAACCACAGTATGTTAGCAACAGGAATAGAAGAAACAACTTTTATCTCTGTAAGAGTTGTATTCAAACTGAGCTCCACCCCACTGCTTTAGATGAGGTATCTATCTGACTCAGGCTGGCCTCAGACTTGCTCAGAAGTCAATGACAACAGGGGCTACTTCATTTTATTATTTTATTTTGAGACAGGCTCTCTCTATGTAGCCCTGGCTGTTCTAGAACTCTCTATATAGATCAGGCTGGTCTCAAACTCACAGAGATTCTCCTTCCTCTGCTTCCAGGGGACCCGGTGATAGCTACCTGATGATAATGAGGAACTTCTAATCTTTCTGCTTCCACCTCGCAAGCACCCAATTTTATGTGGTGTGAGAGATCAAATCTAGGGTTTTGAGAATGCCAGGTATACATTCTGTTAACTGAGCTATATCCCCAGGCCTCAAACAATGTCTTCTCTAGGGCTGGGATGATGGCTGTTCTTTTAGACAACCTGGGTTTCATTCCCAGTACCCACATGGCATCTCGCAATTATTGGTAACCATAGTTCCAGGGATCTGACGCCCTCTTCTGGCCTTCATGGACAGTACACACATATGGTGCACAGATACACATGCAGGCAAAGACTCATCCACATACATTTTTTAGTCTAAAGGAGTAATTATTATAGAGTCCTAAAGCCACCCATACCTGATACACCTTTTTGAAAAAGAAGATACTGTTTATAGCTAATGATGACTTTTACTCTTACCAGACAAGAAAACATTCCCAAACTTTTCAAAGCCAGGTAACATAGAAAGACTGTTTAGTTAAATGCCAAGATGGACTGTTTACACAAAAAGTGACAACTAATGAGATATATCCAACAGTAATTTCTCAACAAAGGGGTCAAAGCCGGAGTTAGCTAGCTACAGGTCAAATCTGACTGCTGCTCATTTTTGTTGATAAAGTTTTATTGAGACACAGTTGCCTTCCCCAGTTTGCTTAAGACTGTGTCTGACTGCTGCTGGGCTCAAGGTCAGAGCTTAGTCTGTGGAACAGACAACACAGCTTCCATATTGTTACTCAGTGTGAAAAAGGTTCCCACGCACAGCTTTACAAGAAAGGCACTCTTGGTTGCAGAGTGGATGTAATAGAAACCTACGTCCCACCAACAAAACCTTCATGTCTTCATGCACTGTGATGGATGACTCTGCTAGTGGCCGAGCATCTGTAATTTTGGCTTATTTTATGGACTGGAAATCTGAATTATTGCTTCCAATTCTGCTCCTTTCCTGTGACAGAATGATACACTGCACCCTTTTGCCAGGTGACCTCATGACAATTCCCTCAGTGCAGGTGGGTTGTACATCCTGACTCTGCATGAAGGAAAGCCCTGCTGCTGGGTCTCAGGTGTTAACAGACAAAGTGAGTTTCTGCCAGTCTCTTCCCGTTTCCATTGTCTCCAGGAAAAAAAAAAATGTCCTGGGGGTTGTTTTTCCTTTAGCCAAAGTCTTGGAATGCAGAGATGTGAAACAGACCTGAACTCGACTTGAATCCTGGAGCCCAGCCTAGTCCGGCTGAGCCTGGTGAAGCCCAAATAAAAAATGGCTGAACCTAAGCCAACCCTCAGAACCATGTGTATAACAGAAAATGCTTGCTCCTGTAAACAGTTAGGTGATTTGAGAGTATTGCTTTGCAGAATTGCACAACAGCAGCTTAGATTGACAGATACAGTTGGCCCTGTAGTCTTTTGGGGCTAACACAGAAAACAGTCTGCACCCCCGGCCCTGGGCCAGAACCTCTTGTCAAAAAAAAGAGGGCATTCTTTCCCTGCCTGTGGCACTGTGGGATCAGCTCTGTCAGGCCAACCAGGAGGAGGCTTGTTTCTCAGACGGAGCAGAAAGTAAACAAGAGATAAACCATGTCCTACGGGTTGGGGGCTGTCCTTACTCAGAAGCAGACCAGCTGCTGGAGAGTGAGGAGAATTCTGAGCACAGTCCATCACCAAGCTAAAGGGCAGCCAATCTCACAGGCTAGGTGTGAAATGGCCAGACTTGACTCAGTGGGGAGCTTTCTTTCTACCCTGTCTTCCCTTATGAATAAAGAAGTTGCTTTATGGTCCAAAGGTCAGGCTGCAAAGAATAGGAGTTTGCTGAAGGTATAGGTCAGGCTTGAAAGAGCTCTCCTAGCGGGAGCCCTGACAGGGCCTGTAACATTAATTAGCTCTGTGGGTAAAAGCACCTGTTTTCGAGCCTGACCCCCTTCCACATGGCAGAAGGAAAGAACTGATCTCAAAAGTTGTTCTCCAATTTCCCCATCCACCCAGAGTCCCGAGAAAGGGGACATGTAAAAGGGAATGACTGACTGCCTGCCCCAATACCTTTCCTAGAGAATTTGTTCTAGGACGAGACGAACTGGCTTGATAATATAGAAACTTTCTATGGACAGGCTCGATATAAGAATACAATTGGTCCTAAGAGAACATAGGAAGTTACCTGCTGTTCTAGAAAGCCTAGAGAATACAAGGTTAAAAAAGAACGTTCACAGGTCTCAAGCCCCAGGAACTTAAAGAACATCTGGCATTCCTGGGAGCCAGTTACGACAATGGGATGGTCTAGGGCAACAAGGATATGACTGTGGACTGGTTTTAGACAATGAGGATTCAACAGTGGGCTAGCCCTAAACAATGACCCTCACCCAAACTTCCTGGTTTGCTGTGTCTTTATAACCTGCACCCGAAATTAAAGTTTCAGAGCTTGATCAGAAAAATAAAAAATAAATAATAAAAAAAAGAATACAACTGGTCTTCCTCAGGATACCCAAGTCCTTACTTGGAAGAAGTGCCAAGGAAAAGTGCTCGTTATGGAGGGGCTTGGGTTGAGCAAGAGCCCAGCCTGAGCAGAGAGCCACAGAAGCCCAAGGGTGCCCACTGCCAGGGCAAACACAGTACAATGGAAGCCACAAGAAAACAGTTACCTCTCGGACTCATATGGGTCTGGAAGGAGGGCATCGCTAGAGATGCAGGAGGAAGTCGATTTATCAAAGTGGTACACGGAACCTAAAAGGCAAATCCACATGTGAGTTGAGGTGCAGAGCCGGCAGAACATGCAGCTGTGCTCCTCAGTCACGGAAAGGGTCAAGCATGCATGCCGGTCGGTTATGCCAGTTAGAACAGCTAAGTTGACCTCTGTCTGTTTACTCTTTGATTATGTTTTCGAATCTTGCCCTCCCTCCCCCAATAAGGAGACAGGGCCCTACTAATCTGTCCAGCCTGGCTTTGACCTTGTAATCCTCAAGGTTTAGAGTGGATGGGATTACAGACCTGCATTTACCAGGACTGGTTTAATTTAAGCCTTAATGGACAGCCATCAGATTTAACCCTTAGGATTCCTATTTGTTGATTTTCCTTTATTCAAATGTCTTAAAAACCTGCTTGGGTATTTAAAATTTTAAGCAAAAACACTTTTTCATAGAAAATTTTCAGATTGCTCTGGTTAGACTAAACTGGATAATGGTTTTTCAATTTCTCTGAGGTTTTCTTCATACCAGACAGTCTGTAAAATCTACAGCAGAGCCCAGCAGTTGACTCCTTTGCTGAGAGTGAAGTCAGCCTCACAGAGTTAAGAACAACATTGATCTCTGTGCTATGTTAACTATCATTTGGCTTCTACCTCGGTGGCTCAGGACCTGGTGAGTGATTATTCCTGAAGACAGGTATGCGACTGTCCTAGAATCACTGTTGGCTTTCTGTCGACCTTGGCGAATCCCGAGGGTTCATAAACAAAGAAACAAGATTTGGAACTGGAAGGTAAACTCCTACGAAGCAAATTATTTTTAGCACCAAGACCACACTGGCAATCCCATCAGCCAGGTCTTCAGTGGTTGTCATGGTTACCAGACCCCTTTCCTGTTGTTTAAAATACAATGTTAACCTAAATGAATACCTCAAATTTAAGTTAGAAAATCCAAATTAGCCAGCAATGATCTAGGATCAGACCACTTAAGGATTTCAAAAGTCGAACTTTTAGGTGGGGAACTTGGCTACACTGGAGGCAGGAGAGCATGAAGCAGGGAGCCCAGAGGGTTCTAGGTATGAGCAGAAGCAGGAAGCTCTGTCTTCCTGAGCGGGGCATGGAAGAAGAAGAGGAGGCATGTTCTCCCCAGATCCCACAATGCATGTGTAGCAAGCAGCCTCTTGGGCTTAAACAAACTCAGAAGTCGGCTACACAGAAGCCTGGGAATGGAGCCTGTAAAAGAAGCAGGCAGAGGACTCCAAGGGATAGTGTGATGGCTCTCCTTGGTTGTAAACTTCACTACATCTATAATTAACCAAAATCCAAGTGGCTACATACACCTGTGAGGGATTTGTTTTCTTAATGAAATCAGTTACAGTGGGAAGCACCACCTTTAATCCGGATCTTTTGAGGTGGGAAAATCCACCTTTAATCCGGACCATGTGTTCTGAAAGATAACGTGACTCAGACCAGGACTCGGTAACTGCTGGTGGAATTTGAGAATCAAATCAGATAGCTTAAAGTTCTGGCTCTTGCTACCAAAAATACTGGCTCTAGGGTAGTTTTAAATTTGTATCAAGGCTAGGGCTGGAGCCCTACTTGAGAACACTTAGCTGCCATGCGCAAGAGCTGCACAATGACTAAAGTCAAAGCGCACCACTAGATCCCACTTAAGATGCTGTAACGGAGCCGGGCAGTGGTGGCGCACGCCTTTAATCCCAGCACTGGGGAGACAGAAGCAGGTGGATCTCTGACTTTGAGGCCAGCCTGGTCTACAGAGGAAGTTCCAGGACAATGGGGGACATAGCCAAACTCTGTCTCAAAAACAAAACAAAACCCAAAACTACTGTAATGGGCTAGAGAGATGGCTCAGTGCTTAAGATTACTGACTGCTCTTGCAGAGGTCCTGGGTTCTATTCCCAGCACCCACTTGGCAGCTCCCAACTGTCTGTAACACCAGTTCCAAAGAATCCAACCCACTCTTCTGGCTTCTGTAGGCACCAGGCATCGTGGATAGCCATGGATCTCTGCATTTGCCACCATTTACCTGCCGAAGAGACAGAGCGGAGCAGCAGGCATTCAATTTTAAAAACAAAACAAAACCCTTCATTTGGGATTAAATGAATTAATTTATACGTGTGTGTGTGTGTATGCTCATGGAGGTTCAAGGACAGCTTTCGGGAATTGACTCCTCATTCACTCACTACAGACCGCCGAGATTGAACTCAGGTCATCGGCCTTTGAGGCGAGCTCCTAGAGCAGCAGAGCTGTCTCACAGTTTATACAGCCCTCCAGTTTACACAGCTGTTGAAGTCTTTCTGATTTGATTCTTTAATAGCATAAAAATCACAGCTCAGCATTTTAGGGTTACAGTCATCTGAACTGGTTGAATCACCACCGCTGTCCCTTCTAGAGACACCCCTGGGGGGGCTCCTCCCGTGACTTCTCAGCATAGCCCACTGACACCACGTTACCTTTCTGCCCTTCTCACGCTGGGCTTTGTCACGTGACTTGCAACATAAAGTGAATTAAAGTTCCTGTGGGAGGCTTCAGGAGGCCCTTCTGGGATTATCTGATTATACTCTGACACATCTATGAGCCACTGTGAGAAACTATTGCCCTACGTGGTCACTGTGCCTTCAGATTGGTCCCAACCATAAAACACAGATCAAATCTGACCAGAAGCTGAGAGTCTAGCCTGGTTCAGCCCCACCAGTCCAGACTAGGCTAGAACAGCTTAACCTGGGGACACAACAGACTTATGTTTGCTGTCACAAAGCAGGGAGGGGCCGAGGGGTCTGGGGTTTTTTTTTTTTTTTGCCAAAATCTGATTAACTCCATTAAAGTGGGCTACTCAGAGAAGGAAAGAAAATTGTTCAACCTGTCACCCCACTGGAAGCAGATCCAACTTACTTCCTGACGTCAGTTCAAAGAGTGGTCTCCCTTCTTCGGTGGCCATGAGGGTGGCCAGTTTCCCTTCAAGCATCTCTCCATCAATGAACTTTCCGTACAGCGCAGTCCTCTGATCAGGGTACACATAGGCTATCTTTTCCCCCGTCATCTCCCCGTCTTCATTGACTTCCCCAACGAGGCTGCCTCCATCCTGGCAGGAGAAACCGAAACACAGAGATATTATATAAAGGATCATCTGTAGGACACGAGTTCAAGACCTTTCTCTTCCACACCCCACCGTGAAGAACATCGACACTGGTATTTAAACTTAAAACTCTAGAGCTTTTGACAAGAGTGAAAGATCTTGATGCCCCTGCAGGTAGCTCTTGCAAATACATTTCTGGAACTTTCTATGCACAGGGGCATGCATGTCTTATTTAGGGGAGGAGACTGAAGGGTACTTTGTAATCCTGGACTAGTTACTGACACTTTGGCTTGGAGTGTTACCTAAGAAACAAAGACGTTTCATTCAAAACATAATTGCAAACATTTAAGGGAAATATAAGCTATATGTTATTACAACACACATCTGTAATCTCAGCATTCTAAAGACTGAGGTAGGAGGATTGTGAGTTTTAGGTCAGTCTAGGCTACAAACTGTTTCTGCCTTAAATTCTTTCAAAAAAAAAAAAGTACAAGTTTATCTATAACAGGGTATTACCTGCCAATCATATGGTCTTACCTCTTAAAACTTTCTTTTCTTTTAAAAATAACGTATTTCATGTGCACAGCTCTTTTCCCTGCATGCATGTCTGTGTACAATGCACATGCAGTGGAAGAAGAAGATGACAGGACTGGAGCCGGGTTACAGCCAGTTGTGAGCCACCATGTGGGTGCTGGGACTTGAACCTGGGTCCTTTGGATAAGCACCCAGTGCTCTAACCACTGAGCAATCTCTATAGTTCATCTGTCTTCCTTCCCTTTTCTCTTTCTGTTTTTTTTTTTTATTTCAAGAAAAGTTCTTGCTATGTTTTTGAGCCTGGCCTTGAATTCATTATGTAGGACAGGCTGGCTGTAAATTCACTGTGGTCTCTGTGTCTGCTTCTCAAGTACTGGAATTGCAGGAGTGCCCAACTCACTTCTCTGTTAAGAGAATCTTAAGTCTGGATGTGGTCTTGCACACCTTTGATCTCAGCACTAGGGAAGGAGAGGCAGGAGAATCTCTGATCTCTGTGCGTGTGAGGCCAACCCAGTCTATTCAGGATAGCCAGGAATATATTGAGATCCTGTCTCAAAAATACAACACAACAAAACTGTCAGTTAAAATGTACTTTAAAATTATTTGTTTGCGGTGCTGGGAGTGAACGAAGGGCCTAGGACCTTGTATGCTTGTACATGGCAAACACTCTACCGCTGAGCTAAATCTCTATGTACTATGTAAGAATTAATTTGGGCCAGTCAGCATGTGTTTATTCTCAGCACTTGGGAGGCAGAGGCAGGAGGATCTCTGTGAGGCCAGCCTGGTCTACATAGTTAGTTCTAGGGCAGCCAGGGCTATTACACAGAGAAACCTCATCTCAAAAAATCAAAGTTGGAGGTTGTGGGGGAGAAAGAAAGAAAAAAAAAAGAATTAATTTGGGCTACATGAGTAACAATAGGGTTGTTTGTATTTCCTAAGCGATTAAAAAAAATGTCTTTTCTATTCTATATCACTTCTTTCTTTCCTTCTTCATTGGTGACTGCCCTGCCTCCCTCCAAGAGAAGGGCCAGCTCTCCTTCCTTCCTTAGAACAAAGGCCAGAGTAACTCTATGTCCCGGCAAGTGCCAGGGTCACAGCAGGTAACCAACAAATGCTTGGTATTTTTGTGTGTATGACCCTCTATGCGCATGTATTTGCATGGGTGGGCATGTGCCATGATGGATGTGTGGAGGTCAGAGGACAACCTGCAGAAGTCAGTTCTCACCTTCCAGCATGTGGATCCCAGGGGACCCATCTTTGTCTGGCTTAGTGGCAGACACCTTTTCTCACTAAGTCATCCCACAGACACATTTTAGTTGAAGTGGGCTACCACAGTGTTGTGGATAATTTAATTTAGGAAGCAAGAGATGGGTCATCTGCTGGAAGTCCTTACTGTATAATTTACCAACCAAAGTCCTTTGTAAGCTTGCTAAACAATTTGATACCATGGCACCTGGGACAGCTGGGTTAATGTCCTCAGCTCAAATATCTAGGAACAGTTACACAAAGCAGCAAGGAAGGGTGACACTAATGTGACCCCTGGTGCTGCTTATTAGGACAAGGATAAGTGACATTACCTACACCGGTTGCACAGCTCGACACAGTCTATCTGCTCTTTGGTGGGGTAAAGATTATGAACTAAAATAAATTTCAGAACTTTTAAGGAAAAATATACAGCATCATTTTCATGGGCAGAAAATGCAGAAGAATCACATTTGTTGTTCTTTGTCCTTCTGAACTTAAGTCTTACTAACGCTGTGAGAATGGGATGGTCCTTCCTGTGCGCTCTGCCTTCAGGCGGCTGCTGCTGAGCCACTGTGTGTCAGCACGTGCTGTGTCATTCTTACACACGGTAACTAACAGGAGCTGCCACGTTACTGCTTATTTGAAGCAGAAGTCTGTGTTTAGGGCCTCACATCCTTTCTCTCAAAAGCTGAATTTCTTACTTTGCACTGACAAAACAGAAATCCTTTGGTTCTCTAAATAACAAAATAAAATAAAATAAAATAAAATAAAATAAAATAAAATAAAATGCACCAGAAGCTAAAAATCAAACCAAACCACACCAAACCAATTTATTGTAGTGCACATGGTGCTTCTTGCTAGTGTTCAGCTAGCACGAACTAGTCTCTGGGTTTGAGTCTCAGCTCAGCATAACATGAGTTGGGGGCACACACCTGGAATTCCAGCCCTTGGGAGGCAGAGGCAGGGGAATCATAGGTTCAAGGTCCTTAGCAGCTATACAGAGAATCTGAGGCCAGCCTGGGATACACAAGACTGTCTCAAAACCCAAAACATTACCAGCAAAACTTTGGTATCATAATTAGAGGGAGATTTTCCAAAGAAGCTGTTCTGAGAGCGATCTCACTGGAACAATTGGCAGAACAGTTTGTTTCCTACTCTTACTCTTGCCACGGCACAAATACTGCCCATCGGCTTTCTCAAGGAGTACCGGGAAGCGGCCGTTGCCTGGTTTCTTCTGCTCGCTGGCTTCCCCTAGCGGGATTGTTGAGAAGGTAGGTCAGATGCTTGCTGACAACACATTTCTCTCTTGGGTGGGGATTAACAAGATAAAGGCTGCTGAGATGTGTCTACAATGGGTCCTAGGCACTGTCAGGAAGGCTCAGGTCCCTCAGGAGACACCTCCTTTAGCAGCAGAAGGGATCTAGAAGCCTGTTGTGGCTCTGTGTTCACATCCCCCCTCCAGTTTAAAGTTACTACAGTGACGACCAGCAAGGCAGTCCCTGACACTGACGCAGCCTCCAGACACTCTCAACAGATACCACGCACGCTCTCCACCATTCTGCGAGCTAGTTACTACCTCCCCAGAGTCTGCTCTTGGTATTTGATAAGACCACAGGTAAAACCTTGCTACAGCTGTTGGTAGGTCGCCCATGCTCCAGTGGCTGGCCCCACCCATGGACCTGAAGCAGTGGGATTATCAGAAAAAGAGTGGGGGGAAGGACTCAAAGGTGGGAGCTGCCGTTTTAGGGGTACCTGAGGGGGGTTGGGAGGGGGAGCATGCATATGATGAAGACATGTTGTATACACATATATGAAATCCTCAAAGAACACGTAAAATATTCTCTAAGATGTCATTTTTAGAGACATTTTTAGGTTTGGCTAGAGTCAGTGAGATGAATGCAGGAAAAGGTCTCAGTTGTACCTTCAATCTCATCAGAGGACTTCCACTGATCCCAGTCACACGTAAAATGACAGGGAGTGGGAGTCTCTGGGAATCCCTGTTTCAGCTCTCTCCCAGCCTCTGCCTACACTGGCTCCGTTCATTTTTCTGACACGTCTCAGATGGCAGTAGCTCCCCAGCTCCAGGCAGCGTGGAGCGCAGCCCGGCCACTCAGAAGCCCACTCTCACCCTTCAGGAGCTGCAGGCAGCTTGGCTCCAGTATCGGCTTGTCTGCCTCTACCTAGACAGTCACCTAAACAATGTCTGATGGATCAGAGCTGACTAACATGCCTGAAAATGCTTGGGGAAGTCTTAGACAAAGAGTAACCACATCCTTCCCTTAGGGTGCAGTTCCACAGTTCTTTTTAAAAAATTTAGTATGTGTGTGTGTGTGTGTATGGGGGGCTGGGGTAGTGGGAGGGAAAGGTGTTGGATCCCGTGGAGCCTCCAATACTGGTTTCAAACTCCAGTCCTCATGATAGAAGAGCAGGCACTCTTAACTGTTGGGCCAAGTGTAAGCCCTTCTGTCTCAGGCTCCCCCGCCCCCCCCCCCCGTAGCTGGTCCCACACATGCATAAACTGTGCTAAGCTGAACTGATGAAAAAAAAAAACCAAACAATTGTGTGGCTGGTCACGGTGGCGCACACCTTTAATCCTAGTACTAGGGAGGCAGAGGCAGGTGGATCTCTGTGAGTTCAAGGCCAGGCTGGTCTACACAGTGAGCCCCAGGACAACATAGAAAAACCTTGTCTCAAAAATCAGTACAAACCAATTGTGTGTAGGACGATGCTGGATGCCCTGATCTATCACTCTCGATTTATTCCCTGAGACAGGGTCACTGGACTTTAGGTGGCAAGGAAGCCTGGTGAGCGCATAAGGGACCTAGCCAGGCTTTTTACTTGGTTTCTGTGGATTTGAACTCAGATCCTCCTACCTTCAGCAAACACTCTTATCTGCGGAACCATCTCCTCAGCCGATTAAACAATTTACAAAGAAAAGTATGAGCTGGTGAGATAGTTGAGGGAGGGGGTGGGCACTGGGGTAAAGATGTTTGCTGTTCCCCAGCAAACAGCAGGGGTGTAGTAACTCCAAAAAGACCACAAACTGCTGAATTCAATCTCACATGTAGGGGACTAGATAAAATCAAGCAACAGCTGGGTGTGGAAATACTAGCATTTGGGAGGTAGAAGCAGAGGCAGAGGCAGGTGGATCTCTATGAGTTCGAGGACAGTCTGGTCTACATAGGCCAGACAATTTATAGGCTGAGATCCTGCCTCTCCTTTCCTCCCCTCTTTCTCTCTCTCTACCTCTTTTCTTTCTTTCTTCTTCTTCCTTCCTTCCTTCCTTCCTTCCTTCCTTCCTTCCTTCCTTCCTTTCTCTCCGCTTTCTTTTTTTGAGACAGGGTCTCTCTACACAGCCCTGACTGTCTGTCCTGGATCTCACCATGTGCCAGGATTAAAGGCATGCATTATGACACCCAGCCATACAAAATACGCATTTCAACAATGAAATATCATTCTGCCTCCTTCTATAGGACAAAGAAATTTAAAGTAACTTTTTTTTCCTACTCTGCTAATGGTACAATAAAACTAGTTTGTCCCAGTGTTGAATAAATACTCAAGAACACTCAGTATGACTGAGAAGAATAATTAATAGCAAATCTAAAGCCTTGTCATCTAAGTCCGAGTGAACAACAGCAGGTAGGCTGGCCTCAGAAACTCTCATCTTTATCAGCTGATCATGCCTTCACAAAGGATACATTTTACTGTTTACCGTGAGGAGTCAAAACATTGTGTTAAGGCACATTTCTTTTCCTCAGTGAACAGATAGCAGCTTACTGGGTAATGGATCCAACACACTCCGTGTCGGTTGTTGTCTTTGTACTGTCCCTTGAAGATCAGCCTCCCGTCGGTGTCATACTCCTGGGCTGGCCCATTCAGTTCCCCATCCACATACGTGCCTTGGAGAACCCCTCCATCCTCATAGGTGTAAACACCCTGGCCCTGCAGGGCATCATCCACGTAATATCCTTCCAGGGTGCTGCGAGGCAAGGGGGAACAGAAAGAACAGTCTGAGGAAACGGTGTTATACCTCCCCTCTTCTCAGCATACTTCGGTAGGTAGAGTATGTCTTGCTACTGTTGGCTCTCTCATTCCACTGTGGGCCCCAAGGATCAAACTCAGGTTGTCAGGCTCGGTGGCAAGCGCCTTTACCCACTGAGCCATTTAATCCCAAAGGATCAGGTCCAAGGACCTGCAGGCTCAGCTGTGTTTCAACCTTTACATGCATTTAAAACAATACCTGGAGTTCCCATAGATTGATGGCTAGGAAAAATGCCGAAGGATGGATACATGGTTGGTGATGTCAGCTTGTTGGCAGGACATTTACCTAACATGCCCAAGGCCCTAGGTTCCAGGAAGCCTTAACCCATAACCTCCTCGTTCTTAAGAATCTCTTTTTCCCCTCCCTCTTTTTTTCTCTGCCAAAGGAAAGAGAGAAGAAAAAAGTCACAGGATGGGCTGAGAACAAGTCTCACCTCCCTGTGCCTCCAGGCCAGGCAGATCTGCAGCTAACACCGGGAACTGGCATTTCTGCTGTCACACTCAGCTCACGCTGGTCATTCAGTGCCCCTGAGGGCCAGCACTCATGGACCCTCTTGAGGGCCTCTTGGATGGCTCAAACCCAGGGGTCTTCAATCACTCAGGTATGCCTTAGCTTATGCAATGGGTCATCTTATTTTCAAGTCACTAATGTATTCTACAGTAACAATGACAACTGGCACCCAATCAAAAGGCTCTCCTTGACCTCTCTTTGGAGATCAGGCTTTCTTTTTGTTTTACAGTCATGCATTCCCCTAACGACAAGGACAGGCTCTGTAAGTGTCATTAGATGATTCTGTCATTATATGAACAACACAAATCTAGATGCTATAGCTAATCTTTCTCCCGATAATCTTTTGTGGCATGTGCTGTGTGTGTGTGTGTGTGTGTGTGTGTTTCTCAGCTGCACACATGTGCTCATGTACACAATCAGTGGTGTAAAGGAGGAAGATTGCAGGCTCAACCCTGCTGGTTCCATTAGCAGCCTGACGGAGGCTGAGCCCCAGGGTGCTAGACCAGAAGAAAGCTCATGGTATGTTTATGGTAATTTTGCCATTCCCTTCTTACCTCTGGTCCTCAGAAAATACATTTGGAAGTTCAGAAATATGTTTCGTGTCGAATATTCTTATGTAATGGAAGTAAGTTTACTAAGAATTCCATTTGGAATAAAGAAAAGGGCAGTCCAAATAATTTCAAAAATTTAAAATGTAAGGGTCAGCAATATGGCTCAGTGGGTTAAGGTGCTTGCTGCCTAATTTGAGGATATGAGTTTGATCCCCTGGGCACACATTATGCAAGGAGAGAACCCACTGAGGTAAGTTGTGCTCTGCTTCCACATGCAGCTCATGGTGTCTACGCCTCCCAACAAATAACATCCACACACGAAATAAACAAATGTAATTAAAGATTAAAAACTTAAATATAAGATACTCAGAAATCAAGATGGTTTGACTGACATCAGTTTTTATTCACAGATGCAGCAAGCAAACATTTAAAGGTATGTAAGTAGTCAGCACTGCGTGGGGCTTTTGCCAGCATGGTGCACAGAACATGTACAGCCCAACAGTACTTTGTGGTAAGCACACATTGCTCAAGAGGCCATGAAGCATAAGCACACGCCGTGTACTGGGTAGGCAGGATACACATACTTTACACTAGGACAAGCACACACTGTGTACTACCTTAAGTGGGACAAGCAGACATGATGGACATCATGTTCTGGGGCAGGTAGAACAAAGCGAGGCATAGGGACTGAGCGGGCCATCCCCGCCTCTGCCGAGTAAAGCCTTGTCTTATGATTGAGAATGATCTGTAATTATTAAATGAAATTCACAGCCCGAGCACTGACAGCTCCTGATTTCATTGTAATTACACTACTTGTGGTCTCCCAAGGGGATAAATAGTTCTCTTTCCCGTTTGTTTGTATTATCGATGACAAATAGGCTTATTAAATTCGCGACAGGAATAAAGTATACTTTAACATCACTTTTGCATAAGTAATCAAAACTCTAAACTCAGTGAAGCTGAATTAATGAGATGCAACTGTCATTAGAATCACACAATTAAAAAAAAGAGAGCTGTTCGCTCACTCGGAGAAGGGTTGCTAATCAACTGACGGGAGATGTGGTACAGATTGCAGGGAAGTGAGTCAACCATCTTTCTCCATTTCTGGGAGTGATTGTCAGGTAAGACTCAAGATGCCCAGTGAAGTCTGAATTTTAGACAGGTTATAAACTTCAGCAGGAGTAGAGCCCAAATATTGAGGTAAGATATAAATATAGAAATATATTTTGGGCTGGAGAGATGGCTCAAAGGTTATGAGCACAGACTGTTCTTCCAGAGGTCCTGAGTTCAATTCCCAGCAACCATATGGGGTCCACAACCATCTGTAATGGGATCCGATGCCTTCTTGTGGTGTGTCTGAAGACAGCTACAGTGTACTCACATACATAAAATAAATAAATCTTTAAAAAATATCTTCTTGTTGCTGGAATTATTAATTGAACCACGTGTTCTAAGTTTTTATTTGCTAGTCCTGTTTGCAACCTGGTTGACTTTAGATTCTCAGCAGTGTTAAAAACGTTCCTATGTGCGCTTGGGCATTACCCCAACAGACAAGCACCCCAATCCCTCTCAGATTCATGATCAAATCTTAAAGGCACAGGTCTTTTGGACAAGTTAATATTCTTGTGACTTGCACATATTTTGAGTGTATGAGTGCCACGGCTTGCATCTGCAGGTACGAGGACAATTTTTGGGAATCAGCTTTTCCTTCCACTGTGGGTGCTGGGAGCTGAGCTCAGGTCATCCAGCAAGAGCTTTTACCCACTGAGTCATGTTTGTTTCTTTTTGCCATACAGGGTTGGTCCTGGCTGTCCTGAAACTCACTTTGTGGACCAGGCTGGCCTTGAACTCACAGAGATCTGCTTACTTCTGCCTTCAAGTGCGGGTGCTAAAGGGGGTGCCTCTACACCCAAACTCCACTGACACCTCTTGTTTTGATTCTGATCCTCACTGTTTTCATGGCTTGCCGTTGCCTCTTTGCCTGGGAGCCCAACCTCATTCATTAAAAATGAATCCAAATTCTACTTTCAAGTCCTGTCTCTAACAAATTAAACTTGCGGCTCTTAGTTTGAGAACATCATTCTAGGAATGGTTTCATGTGGCTGTGCTATTACCTAATACTGGCAGCCAAGGAGGGTGAGGAGCCCTAAGGCATCTGCTAAAGCGACTTCCAGCTAACACCTTTGACCTCTGGAAGTGGGAGGGACAAGTGAAATGAAGTATAATGCGTCTGGCCATATGCTGGACTCCTTCAAAATTGCTTTTGTTTTTGACAGAGGATGTGAGTCTAGAGAATCTGATGATCATAAAGACTCAAAATAACAGCAATTAGCAAAATCTAGTTCTTTCTTTAAATAAAACCCTTGAAAATGAACGGCCATGGACTGAATGCTTAGGGCCTTGTAAAACCTGTGCCTTGAACCCTTATTCCTCAATGGGGTGGTCCTAGCAGATGAAATGGTACTGGGGGCGGGGATCAGGTTCCAAGGTCTGAGTCCTCCCTAGTGACCAGGAGCTTGCTTTCTCTGGCTTCCTTTTCACCATGGGAGGATGAAGGGACAAGAAAAGTGAGCATACATCTGTATGCAAGGAAGCAGGTCTTGCCAGATTGGTGAATCTAACAGCATTTTGACCTCAAAGCTTCCAGCCCTCCGGAACTATGAGAGGTAAACACTCCCCAAGGTAGACACCATCAGAACCAAATTGGAATGTGTGACACCCATTGGTGTCTGGTGCTGAATTGCTGATGGGGGTGGGGGGCACTACACTTTTTGGAGTTGATTGTTGTGTGTATCAACATTATGACATGTGACACTTTGATGTCTTCCCTAACATAGTAGGCCTCTAAGTCATTAACTAAGACTATAGTAACAGCACCTGGTCACCATCATCATCCAACCCTGCCCCCAGGCACTGGCCAGATGTGCTCTGCCTCTGCCAGGCTCCTAGCAAGTGCTACTGCACTACAGAGAAGAAGCTAAATGCATCCTAGGGCTCCTGGGGAAGTTTCACAATTCTAGCTAAGAAGTGCTGCTTGTGGTTGCACACACCATTAATCCTACGCTAAGGTGGGGGAGGCAGGTGGATCTCCAAAGCCAGCCTGGTTTACACAGTGAGTTCCTGGACAACTGGGGATAGATATATATAATCAAAACCAACCAACCAAGAAGAACAGTTAAGAAGTGATCTCAAAGAAAATGAAGAAAGCTCAGGAAAAAGGAAGCAGACAGGTCACTATTTTCTCACTGCTGGTCAGAATGGAGCAGCAGATGTAGTAAAAAGAAGAAAAAAAGAAAGAAAGAAAGAGAGAGAGAGAGAGAAAGAGAAAGAGAGAAAGAGAAAGGAAGAAGGGAGGGAGGGAAGGAGGGAAGGAAGAAAGGGAGGGACTGGAGAGATGGCTCAGCGGTTATGAGGACGAACTGCTCTTCCAGAGGTCCGGAGTTCAATTCCCAGCAACCACATGGTGGCTCACAACCATCTGTGATGGGATCCGATACCCTCTTCTGGTGTGTCTGATGAGAGAAATGGTGGTGTACTCATATTGCATAAAATAAGAAAGAAAGGAAGAAAGAAAGAAAGAAAGAAAGAAAGAAAGAAAGAAAAAAAGAAAGAAAGAAAGAAAGAAAGAAAGAAAGAAAGAAAAGAAGGAAGGAAGAAAGGAAAAGAAATGTGACTTCTAAAAGTGAATTTAGTCAGTGTTTCATACTTGTAATCTCATGGGAGGTAAAGGCAGGAGGATCAGGGGTTTAAGGTTATCCTAGCTACATAACAAGGCCAGCCTGGGTTACATAAAACCTTGTCTCAAAACAAAACAAAAACAAAAACAAAACATGAGAAAAACAAGAAAGAAAATGTAGGAATGAATTCACCTTAACTGTAATGGTCAGGAACACAGAGAGGATTTTGTCTCACATGGGAGGCTGGGATTCGTGACATCAAAAGTTCATTTCTACCTCAGCTTCTGTGAAATGTGACCAAGCATTTGTAACAACCTGGGAAACCTTAGGTGTCCTCATTTCCCCTCAGCCCATAGGGAGCCCTCTCAGCAGAACACACCAAGACAGAAAATCAACATCAGAAAATGCCTCTGAGAGGCTGGGGGTGACAGCTCAGCTGGTAAGCCACTTGTCTTGCAAACTTGTCTTGTGAGGACAGGATGTGGTTTAGTTCCTCAGAATCCACTTTAGAAAAAAAAAGAAGACGACAGGTGTGGTGGTATGGATCTGTACTCTCAGCCTTAGCCTGTTTGGTGAGTTTAAGCCAGTGAGAGGCCTTGTCTAAAAACAAACAAACATTGAACACGCTCAGCAGGTATAGTGCTTGCCACCAAGCCTGGTGACCTGATCCCCATTTGTGGGACCCACATAGTAGGAGGAGAGAACCAGCTCCTGCAAGTTGTGCTGTGACTTCCACAAACACTGTGGCATGTCTAGCCCCTCCCAATAAATAAATCTATGTATTTAAAAAGGAAAATCAAGGTTGATGTCACTGAGAAACAATGGAGCTTTTTCTTTTTATCCTCCACACATGTACACACACACACATGCACACGCACACATGCACGGCTAGGGTACAGAAAAATAAAGGCATGCAGTAGAAAGTACTCTGAGACCTAGCTGGCATGTCCAGGAAAAGCACTGAAAATAAATATTCACACACTGGATTCCCAGCACTCTTGAGGAAAAGGCAGAGGGGCAGCAGGTTTGAGGGCAGGCAGGCAGAGTTTAAAGAGCAGAGGATGACGCTCTGGTAGAACATCTTCCTGGCATTCATGAGGCCCTTCCCCAGTACCAAAGAACAATCATACATATGATAAATTATCTCTCTTCTTATCTTGGGCTCTAGACCACAAGACTCCCAAAAATTACCATTCCACAGCATGAAAGTAGATGCCTCTGGGCTACTTCGTTTCTTCTTCTTCTCCCAGTTCTAGGCTAATGACAAGTTCTGACTCTATGCTTATAAATTTTGGTGGAACTCAGACCAGTTAAACTGTACTAAACACCCAGATTAGCCATTTCAGGCAAAATCAAGGATGCAGATATCAAAGCATTCTTAGCGGCAGAAAACATTTCCATAGGAGCCTCAGGACCATACACACCCAGTGTCAGGCTCCATCCAGACCATGCCGCACCAACAGAATCAAAAGATCTTGTTTGCTGACTGCATACACATCCTTATCTCAGGACCCAGAGAGGTTAAGACGTCTCAGTTTCTTGAATTAAGTCTCTGTTGCTTTAACTTAGATTTTTTTCTTTTTTCCTTTGGAAGGGTAGGGGGAAGAGTGGAATATATGGGCCGAGGACATATCTCTGTAGTAAAGGTCTTACATAGCATGGACCAGGTCCTGGGTTCAAATCCTCAGCACAGAAAAAAAAATGTGAAAAATATCACATGATAAAATTAAATCACGTGTGAACTTAAAATTAATTTTACAGAGAGGAAAAGTTGAGCATGGTAGTATACCTTGTCACTGTAGCCCCCTGGGAGGTCGAGGCAGCAGGGTCAGGAGGCCGAGGAAATCCTCCACTAAGCAGTGAGCATGAGGCCAGCCTGGGTTACATGAAACCTCGTCTCAAGAGAAAAAATAAGCACCTCAAATGGAAAAGAAAAGCCAATGGATTTACTGCTGGCGACTGGGCACATCCTTCAACCTCTCCTTCAGATCTGCCATTTATGAACCACATGCAAACTACTGCACATGCATGGCACATGGTGACCTGATAGGGCACTTGAAGTCAGACTCCACCAGCAAGGCACATGGGGAAGGCACTCAGGGAGTCCTGTTTCCTCCCTGCCTGCTCAGGGATCAGTCTCTCTGTGGTTATCAGGGAATACATCTTGGCACACTGGTTCAGATGCTCAGTCTAGCCCATTAATGCTCTGGTACACCGAAAGGCCCGCCTTCAAATACAACCAACTTGCTGGACCGTTTCCCCTATGAAACGGTCAATTGTTGGCTAGCCTCATCTAACCACCAAATTCAAAGTATGAACGGGCTCATGCTCATGCGTGTGAGCGCATGTGTGTGCATGTGTGTGGCCATCTGGATAAGCTCTAACTTGTTTCCAGCTCCCGCATTCACTTGGCAAGGGTTTTACTATCATTATTTTAAACTATCACGTTAAGAGAATGTGTCATAAAGTACAGAAGACATCATAGGCAGAGACTGTGCACTCAAGGAAACTCTCCTTAGGTGGGGAAGGGAAATCAGCCCTTTACAAAAAACATACATTGTTGAATGAATGCAAAAATAACCTTGGCACCAAGTAAAAATTGACATTTTCCAGAAGAAGAGCTATGATTAAACTGCCATAAAAACCAAGCAGGGGAGTTACCTTCTGGAAAGAGGGATTCTGAAAGAGGCGGTGTTGATGTCAACACCTTGAAAGAGAGCCCTGGGGACCAGGGATCCGGCGGGTATTGAAGTTGTGCCAGTGTATGTCTGTCTATATGACATACGTGCTTGTGCTCATGGGTATGTGTGAGCGTGGGCACATACATGCCATGGTACATGTGGAGGTCAGACTGTGGGCGTCTGTCCTGCCTTCGACCTTGTGTGATGCCATTAAGCTACGTTATGGTTACCGGGTAGCCATGAAATGAATTTGTACAAGACAGGAGTGGGCCCTAAATCAGAACATCACTAGACAGACACATCCCAGGCTCGGGTACTCATCAGGTTGGCTTCTGCACTGTCATCACCGTCATTTCTGGTCACCAAAGCCTTGCATATATGTTGGGGTTACTCTCACCTTTTGCATGAGCTACACACAGACTTTTTTTTTTTTTTTTGAGACAGGGTTTCTCTGTGTAGCCCTTGGCTGTCCTGGAAGTCACTCTGTAGACCAGGCTGGCCTCGAACTCAGAAATCTGCCTGCCTCTGCCTCCCAAGTGCTCGGATTAAAAGCGTGCGCCACCACTGCCTGGCACACACAGACTTTTAATTGAATTCTTCCATTTGTATCACTTTTTCCTTTGACATAGTTGGAGATCCCCATGCCCCCGGAATAAGACAGAACAGCGAGGGCTACCTGCCATCAAAGAAGAAGAATTTCCCACGTCCAGTCTTTTCTCCATGCACAAAGTTGCCCTCAAATCTGTCCGTGGAAGAATAGGTGACAGTGCAGAACCCGTGTGGTAAACCGTCATCATCCAGGTGCCCTGGGGAAAGAGAAACTGTCAGCTCAGAAAGGTAAGGCAAGTCTTAGAAACTGCCAAGGGAGGCCAGAAGAGGGCATCAATCTCCTGCATCTGGAATTACACGTGGGTTCTGGGAGCTGAATTCAAGTAAAAGTAGCAAGTTCCTAACTGCTGAGCCATCGGTCCAGCCCTCACTTCCACGTCTTGAGAGGACCAAGCTCAGCCCTACTGAAGATTATCTACTTGGTGTTTTGTATACTTCGTGAACTGACTGGTCCATACAGAAAGGCCTGGGCATGTCTGAAGACCTAGAGTTTGCACTGGCTTGCCTTTTCCCTGTGACTGTGATATACTGTCAGTAGGGCCATCCGCAGCCTGGTTACCATTGCCCAAGCTCCTGATTCCTTGTTACACCAGATCCTTTGTTACTACCTACTTGTTTCACAAATCCCAGGCACCCCCACCCGCATTAGTATCCCTCCATCATCTGGGTGAAAAGATTTTGCAGAGACGAGTGAAAATAGAGGCAGTCATCACTCTACTGCCTTCTCCCCTGGGTTAACTACCTGGATCATGGGTGAAAGCACTAAATACTGTGCAATGCACGGACCTTAAACATTCAATATGGCTTCCAGATGGCCAGCCCACTGGCTTAAAACACAAACCATGCCACTATATGAATGACTGAATCTCCTAATCTCTCTCTCTCTCTCTCTCTCTCTCTCTCTCTCTCTCTCTCTCTTTCTTTCTTTCTTCTTTTTTTTTTGTTTTTCAAGTCAGGGTTTCTCTGTATAGCCCTGGCTGTCCTGGAACTCACTCTGTAGACCAGGCTGGCCTCGAACTCAGAAATCCACCTGCCTCTGCCTCCCAAGTGCTGGGATTAAAGGCGTGCGCCACCACTGCCCGGCCTAATATTTCTATTTAAGATGATAAAGTTGGGGCTGGAGAGATGGCTCAGTGGTTAAGAGCACTGACTGCTCTTCGAGAGGCCCTAAATTCAATTCCCAGCAACCACATGGTGGTTCACAACCATCTGTAATAAGATCTGATGCTCTCTTCTAGTGTGTCTGAAGACAGTTACAGTGTACTCATAAATAAATAAATAAATAAATAAATAAATAAATAAATAAATAAAAAAGGTGTGGGTCCTAAGATGATAAAGTCCGAAGCTAAGAATAGAACTTGGGCAGAGGGCTTAGATAGCGTGTCTGAGAACCTAAGCAATACCCAGCCATGCAAAATAAAAATTAAGAGAGAGAGAGAGAAAGAGAGAGAGAGAGAGAGAGAGAGAGAGAGAGAAAGCTATGGTCTCTTAAAAGAGATGATAAGTAGTCATAAAGAAAAAAATGTTCTTTATATGATTGACTGAAGCATAAAAACACAGCAAAAAAGATTGCATTTTATCATTGACTCAATATGGGATAAGTTACCTGGAACATGGTACAATACTCATGCTATCATTTACCTGTGGATTGAGTGACCTAGAATGCAGTACAATAATACGCTCTATTATTTGTCTATTATGCATATGTGTGTGTCTGGTTGAGTTCATGTGCACCACACACGTGTAGCCTTCAGAGGGCAGACAAGGCTGTTGGATCCCCTGGAATTGGATATGAGCCACCATGTGGGTGCTGGGAACCAACTGGAATCCTCTTATCGTGGCACCGTATCTCCAGGCCCATATATGGCTATGGAAACACACCACAGGCATATTAGTTTCTTTTCTTTTGAACACAAATATTTCCTACAAGGACCAGGAAATCAATGGTTAGCAGGGAAACAAACCAGTCCAAGCCTACTTTCTTTTGGTAGAAAAACTAAATTACACGATATAATTCTAATAGAGTCATAGGAAATAATTTGGACAACTATTTTCTAACCATCTACTGATAACATTTTTTCATTGAAACAGAAAAAAAATTTACTTTTTTTTCTCATTTAATGAAAGAACATTCAATATCGAGCTAAAAGCTTTTTCTTACGAAACATTGAAATCAATTAAACGTAGCCGTTAACATTCCTGTGAATTTAGTGTCCTACTTTTGATTTGGTGGATATATCAGAATAATTAGGTTAGTCTCTCACGAGAGTAATTACTGATACGTGGGACTGCTTCCACGATGGAGAAAGGTGCACATCCTTCAGACTTTAAAAAGTGATTGTTGATAAAGCTGTTTTCCTACTGCAAAGCAAGAGAAACATTATGATAAACAGGAACACCGAGGGGGAAGGAAAGCCAGTGTAAGCCATGTATTTTCCTTCTTCCCTGTCCTATTTCTGAATCAAACACTGAAGATGTGGGCACCCTCTGCACTGAACTCAGATATTAAAAAATGGAAGGTGTTCTGTAACTGAAAGCAGGCGGAGGCCAGTTCTGACCCCAGGTGAGGACAACAAAGTCTCACCCCTGCTCTATGACTGATTTGTTGGACCTTTCTGCAACAGGCTAATGGAGAAGGAACCCCTCCACGCTTTGCTGGAGGATTTTGAGTGACACTCACTTCTCAGAGGACCTTGTGCATCTATGAGGAGATACACATGGACGGGTGGATCTTCCCTGCTAGTCTGCCTGCACATGAAAGTTCTGAAATCTGTCAGACCTCACACAGAAGGATTTCCACCTTGACTTGGTTTGTTTTGCATCCTTGGGTGTAAGCAACGCAAAGACTAGAGAGTGTCTGAAACTTCCACATTTACTGTAGTCAGTTTTCCAGACTGCTAAGTAGCTAACCCAAACAGCAAAACCAAACAACCTGGGCGTGGTACTAAAAGCTTGCAGTCTTACAACTCGGGATTAGATCAAGGACAGCCTCAGTAGGCAGCAAATTTGAGGCCAGCCTGGGCTGCATAACATTCAGTCTCTGACACAAACCACAGCAGACCAGAACAGAATGAACAAACAACCCCTATTAGAAAAATAGCAACAAGAAGACTTGCAAAGCAGACAGACCTAGGGAAGAGATTAGGAAGTTAAAATCCTGCCGCATCTGAGCACTGTGAAAAGTCTTAGCAAGGTTGTGTGGCATCACAGCCTTAGCAGCCAACCTAACGTCACTATCCAGAGAAGAAAACAACTATGAAGCTACTGTTTGGGTCGGTGAGGGGCGGGGCTACTGTTTGGGGCAGTAGGGGGCGGGGCTAAGTGCTTTCTTGGTACCTCTTTGAAACCTCAGATGACTAAAGACTACCTCGTGACCTGATCGCTGACAGCTGATCGCTCTAAATGAGTGCAAGGTTGTGGAAAGCCCCGGCCTCCAACCCACCCATTCACTTTCTAGAGAAAGGCAAACAAGTCGGGAGCTCCTTCTCCTTGCTGGTGGCAGAATAAGAGCTGCAGAGATGTACAGCAGTGAAAGGGCTTTCTTCTGTTCTGTCCTGAGGACCCTGTGCCAGCGCCACACTGGGCTGCTCAGAAATGCCTGCAACTCCATCTCCAGGGATCCCACACCCTCTCCTGCCCTGCTGCACACATAAACAATATGAGTAATTACACTAGAAAGTGAAAGAGAAACTGTTTAGGGGAACTAAGGGCAAGGCAGGGTAAGTATGGGGTGATACATTCAAAGCACATGACATACATGTATGAAAATGACGTTACATAACCCAGTGTCAAGTACTAGGAAAAGAAAATACATATTAAAAAAAAATCAATGTTTCCAGTTGTATGACCATGTAATGACTGTGCACTACTGAGCCAAATGGTTTACTGTGATGATATATCTTCTTAACAAAAACAAAATCCAAACCAAAAACAAACAAAAAACCCCACCAGCGATGCCCAGGCTCCTTATAGGGAAAGGCAAGGAGACTTTGTGGGCAGACTGCAGGGAATGCCAGGATTCTCAACATCATATCCTGCTTGCAGATTCTCATCCCTTGCTGGTGTTGCTAACTCAGTGTGGAAACTCTAGTCCTTGCTGAAGTCTACAGAATGTGCCCCGTCAGCCAACCACCTTCCAGGCCAGTTCCCACTCCACAGAAGGTGGGCACCAGGCCCAAACGTCAGGCCAAATTCACTGGAATGATCGCTTTGTGCTAATAACACAGCCCCAGCAAGCAAGGCACCCAGAATCTGTCTACAGAAAGACTGAACAGTAGCCAGAGAAAAGAAAAAAGTAACGTGCCTAATTTTCTTTTCCATTTTTTTCTAAATATTTTCATGCACCAAGCGAATAGAAGAAAGTCAAACATTTCCCTAGAGTCACCTCTGAGCAGAGTTTTTTTTTTTTTTTTCTTTAACTTGATAAGATGGGTCTGTTGTGTTGGCCTGAATCAGAGATGGGGCACTGACTGCTTTCCACTTCGAAGAGATCTGAGAGCTCTGGGTGCGTATTTATTTCCCACAGAACAAGAGACTGTGGCCCCATACCGTGTTTGCAGACAAAACATGGCCCCTCCCCCCAAAAAAATCATTTAAGAAAAGCAAGCTTATTAATGCCAGGAACATGCCTTCTTCATGATGGATTCACAGTGACCGCCAAAGGCACAGGAGCACAGATGTGAGCTGGCGAGGGCTGTGGGTTTCACGAGTGGTTCACAAAGAATGGTGGACACTTGGCATTCTGTCCCAGGCACAGAGTGCAGACACAGATAAGAGACAGGCAGGGCCGGACAGTACGGCGGTTGTTAATAAAATAACCCTGACTGTTTGGAGGGGACGGGAATGCTAGAACATGGAGCTGTGTGTTTTCACTGTGGTCCCTTGTTCTGAAGACTGACATTTTCCCACTTCGAGCTCTTTCCCTCGGTGTCTCTTATGTCGTTTTTTTTTTTTTTCTACTCTCATACTGCACATCTGATACCACAAGAGCCTCGGCCATTGGTTCATGCCTTCCAATTGCCTAGTGCATCAGTTTAACTTCCCGAGCAGAGCTCTGACCCTGTCCTTCGCTCCACAGCCTCTGTTCCATCACAACCTATGCTCTCAGCCTGCGGCCACGCTCCCTTTTCCCATCTCCCCCTTGTGTGTCGTTTTCTCTTTTCAGTCTCATGTTTCAGTTGAAGTCAGAGAGTGTTTTCTGGAGGGGCCCCACAATTCAGTGCCTCTCACCTATCCACACTAAGCTCTCTCGCAGGTTAATTCTGCCACCTCTTCAGGGAAGGCTCATCCACAGGTTAATTCTGCCACCTCTTCAGGGAAGGCTCATCCACAGGTTAATTCTGCCACCTCTTCAGGGAAGGCTCATCTGAGTACTTCTCTAGGCTACAGGCAATTGCTAGCCTCAAGGTGCATGCACCTGTGTCCCTGTCTGTCCCTCCTTCCCCAGACTATGGGGTTTACCAAGAGCCCGGGCTGGCCTCCAGCTTGTAGCAATCTCTCACCTCAGGCACCCAAGTGCTGGTATTACAGGTGGGGGTCACCATGTCTGGCTAAGATCGATGTTTATTTATTTGTGTGTACATGTGTATATTATAAATGCATAGGTAAGCACAAGCATGGTGCAAATGTGGAAACTGGAGGGCAGTAAAGGAGTCAGGTTTCTTCTTCCATGTGGGTACTAGGGATTGAACTCAGCAAGAGCCTTTACCCGTGTGAGCCATCTTGTTCGCCCATGCTTTGTTTTGTTGTTTAAAGCTACAGTGATGGCCAGGGATAGTAGCCTATACTTCTAAACCCAGCTTCTTTGGAGAGTGAAGCAGGAGAATTATGCTTTGGGGCCAGCCTATGCTACAGAGTTCCAAGATAGCTTGGGGTTACAAAATAAGACTCTCGTCAGGGGTAGGGGTGTCAGAGTGAGAACTTAAGTGGAATTGCCAGGTGCTCTGAGCACGGAAGCTAACTGGCTTCCCACAGAAGCAGGGCAGACCCTGCAACCCAAACTGCTTCCTCCTGACACTGAGTCCTTTCCATGGGGGTGGGAGTGTGAGGACTCATCCATCTTATATTCAGAACTGTACTAGGACAACAAGGTCCGATAATCCCAGCACTTGGGAGACTGAGGAGGATCATGGCCGGTTTGAGGTTAGCTCAGGTTACATAATGAGTTCCAGGAGAGCCAATGATGACAGAATGAGAAGTGCATCCAAGAAAAAACATACGTTAATTAAAGAAAAACTTCACCAGGGCTGCAATGTCACCATGAGATTCAAAGTGTGCACCACCTTATAAGACATTTGACCTCAAGTCCTGAAGAGGCCAATGTGGAGAGCTTTTAGGACTGCTTCTAGAAACTTGTTGGGAATTTGACATCTGGCCAGAACGAAGTAAGCTCAAGGTGGGAATCAGACTTTGGGCAAGGATTCAGGAAATAGGTTCAGGTTAAGAACATTTACCTTTGAGTTAATGCAAAGCTTGGAGCAGGCTCAGCCAAGGCATGTGTGGATTCCTTTTGTCTTGGTCATCCTGACTAGCCCCTAGAAAGATGTTTTCAGGATTTTGTTTATTGCCTTGCTTGTTCCTTGATCCAGAACTGATCTTATTATTTTGCATATACTTAAAGTGGTATAAAAGTAGACTGGGAAAAATAAACCCGCTTCAGCCTCAGAACTGTCTGGGGTCAGGCTACAGTGTTGTCTAATTGTCTTTTTTCTTTTTAATCCTCACTCCTACCCTGGAGAACCTGTTGACTGGCTGAGCTGGCTTGGTCAGGTCAATGTCTTCCTCAGAGGAGGAGGGAAAAGAAGAGAAATGACATTTGCTGTGGAGGCTGAAGGTCAGATTCTTTTTCTCCAAATATATATATATATTTTCTGAAACCTACTCACCCTCTATGGAAGAAGCTACCTCAGAAGTGACAGAATCACCATGAATGGTATTGCCATCACGTATTAACTGTTGCTTCTTAGCCCAATCACTAAGCATTTCACATGTTTGATTAACTGATTAAAATAAGAAAAAAAATGAGTTTCTAAAAGGAAATGCTGGGCTGGAGAGATGGCTCAGTGGTTAAGGCGCTTGTTCTTGCTAGACCTGGGGTTCAATTCCCAGCACCTACATGGTGGTTCACAGATGTCTACAATGCCAGTCAGGAGGCACATGATACACAGATGTACGTGTAAGAAAAACATTCATATACATAGAACAAATGAATACAAGCAAAAAAAAAAATTAAAGGGAAATGCTTTAAAAAGATGAGCGATGTCAATGAGTATGGTTCATGCCATTATTCTGCACTCAGGAAGCTGAGGCAGGTGGATTGGACTACATAGTGAGTCCCAGGCCAACCTAGGCTACAAAATAAATTCTAGGTTAACCTAGGCTATAAAATACAGAATGAGACATTGCTGGGAAAGAAAGGAAGGAATGTAGATTTGTAGGAATTAGAAAGAATGGTAGGACAATGACAAAGAATTTCACAAGTCTAGACTGTCTCCCTTCTTTGACAGGTGTCCTGTCCTTAACTTGTCAAAGCTTCTCTGTAAAAGGAGTATAATATAGTACCCACTCCCACGGCTGGAGGGGTAATGTCTGAGCGGCGCAGTGTGGAATCTGCCTGTAAGGAGAGCTGCATCGATGCTGATAATAGCTGTGACAAGGAAAACATCAGAAGACAATGTGTGCACAGAGATGAGACGTGCACACAGACGACTTTCTATTTAGGACAAGATCACAGCCGTTCGTTTATACCTATCCAGAAATGTGTGCTAGACTTTAAGTAAAAAGCAGTGCAAAGTGCCAAGGCAAATAATACCTGGAGAAGGGCCAGGGGTGTAGTTTCCTGCAAGCACACACTTGCTCAGGGCACACTGCAAAACTGAGCCCGAGATGCTTCTCAAGGATTTTTCCTTCCCCCTTTTGATGTATTTGTTTTGTTTTATAAGTAGGGGTGTTGATGCCAGCAGAACTGGAATGACTGAGGGCTCTGAGTTGCCATGCAGGTGCTGGGAACAGAATCCAGGTCCTCTTCCAGAGCAGGCACCAAGCCATCTCTCTACTGCTTTTTATGTTTTTGAGACAGAATCTACCTAGTATAGGTCCAAGCTCTGTTAGAACTGCCAGTCTTAAAAAAAAAAAGATCCTCTACCTGCCTTCCATGTAACTGGGATTACATATATGCTCCACTAAAGACTTTAAAATATGGGCTGGAGTATGTAGCTCAGTGGCCTATTGCTTGACCAACACACACACACACACACACACACACACACACACACACACACACACAGAGAGAGAGAGAGAGAGAGAGAATGAGAGAGAGAGAGAGAGAGAGAGAGAGAGAGAGAGAGAGAGAGAGGAAAGAAAATGTTGTTGTTCTTTTAAAACTCCAGGTCTAGTTGCTCACATCTGAAACCTCAGCACATGACATCAAAGCCAGCCTGGGCCACAGAGATCTTGTTTCAAAAATCCACAAAACCAAAAATCTACAAAAAGCAAAACAACCCTTTCTCTACTTGTTGTTTACTCTTAGGTAAAACTGAGTGAGTGCCCAAGACAAGCCATGGTTTAAGCCAGCTGTCATAGCATAATTATTAATGCTGCCTTTCTTGCTCTAATGAGCTGAGTTATAGTATGCTATGTCTGTCTATCCTATATAGAAAGACTCCCCCTTCTTCACACACGCACACACACCCCATTTATGTAAAGAAACGTCAGTGTTTTGAAGCTTTGAATTCACTGGACTAACATGAAACCTGAAAACATACTTTAAACATTTTTATTTTGAGACAGGGTCTGATATAGTTCAGGCTTGGTTTGAATTTGCTATGCAGGTGGATGACCTTGAACTCCCGATCCTCCTGCCTCCACCTCTACTTGCAGGTGTATGCCACTAGGCCTGGTTTTTGTTCACATGCTAGTGCTAAGATCATAAACACCAGGGCACATTTCTAAACATCAGCCCAGGGGAAGGTGGCTTGGGCTGGGGGCACTATCTGTGATCAAAGGTTTGCTTTTAAAAATTGCAAGTAAAAGAATAGGAGGAAGGGCTGGAGAGATGGTTCAGTGGTTAAGAGCCCTGGCTGCTCTTCCAGAAAACCTGGGAACAATCTCCAGTACCCACATGCCAGCTCACAACTATGTATAACACCAGTAACAGGGAATATGATACCCTCACACAGACATATATGCAAGCAGAAACACCATTGCATATGAAATAAAACAAATAAGTAAAAATCAACAACAACAGCAACAACCCAAACAAACCTTAAAAAGGACTATTAAAAAAAAACCTGGAAGAATAAGAACAACTGTGGTAATTTGTTAAGAACATTATTTCTGTCATAACAGAAATTTACAAGAAGTCAATAACTCTGAAAGTTAAGGAAGGCTTCCTATGGCTGGCTTAAGTAATGCTGTCTGGGCCTCACTAATCCCAACACTGGGTTTATTTAGAGACATAGAAGCTCTGTGAATTCACAACATTTTAGTCTTTCAAAAGTTACAAGCAAAACTATGTACTTTAAAGTTGTTGTTTTAAAAACTAAAATGAAGAAATACATTTTATAACTTAAATTAGAATGGATGCCTTTCCGGGAATTCAAAAAATTATTCTACTTCATCTCACCCTAAGCCTTCAGCAGTCTGCAAACGTTGTATTTATGAACACACCAAAAAGGGGTTTCTTCCAACTTAGCACTAACAAATACATATCCATATGCATTTGTTAAGCGCCGCCACTTTAGTTTTCTTTTTCGTTTGTCAGACCTGTTTATACAAATTAGATCAAAACCAGATTCAACCATCGACTTAAAATTATTTAGCGAGTTGCTGCGTTTAACAAATTCTGGAACGACACTACGCAATCTTGCAAAACATCACGGGAACACTATCTGGGATAGACTAAGAGAAATAATAAATACGCTTAAAGAGTGTTTTCCAGTGTTCATTGTTACAAAATCACAACCTCTCAAGACACAAACAACGAGATTGTATAACGTTCCCACGGACGTTTTATAAGTAGGGGGCTAAAAAAAAAAAGAGGCGGAGAAACTCAGCAAAACACCGTGGCGACGAGAGTCGGGGGAAGGGTGCGCAAGAAGGGGCGGAGAAACCTGACACCCGGGCGGTGATATCACCCGCAGCCAACAGCTCGGAATTCAGAAAGTTAAGTGTCACCCAGCAATTTGGGTCCTGGCTGGAGCGTCCGCACGGCGCGTCTGCACCTCGCTCGGAAGCCAGGGAGGGGGAGAGGATGGGTGGCTGAGTTCACCCAGGGGCAGCGCAGACCCCGGCCGGCCGCCTCCGGAACGCGGAGCGTTTAAGCCTGGTGGGGAGCGTCGTGCACTACCTAGCTATGATTTCATCTCCCCCCCCCTCCCCGGGAGGAGCGGCCGGGGCTGCCATGTGCCTGGTGTGAGGCCGGGTGCGCTGCGATGGAAGACCCACCTAGACCCGGCCCTGGTGGCCGCTGGACGCAGCGACTCAGCCAGGAAAAGGGCAGGCGGTCGGAGAGGGGAAGTGGAGGTGGCTGAAACGCCGCTGCTCCGCGGAGATCACGGGCCTCAAGGGACTGTCCTCCGACGCCCTCCCATCCTCCATCCCCGCAAGGACTAAGGCCAAGGTGCTAGGCAGCGTCGTAACTCCCAGGGAGGATGCTGCTGTGGCCCGGCGGGATGCAGGGGCCCAGCCTTCCCAGGGCCGCGGACCCCGCGGGGCCCCATTCCTCGCCTGTGCCCCGCCGCGCCCCGCGCGCTCCCGGCGGCGTGGCGTAGGCAGTGCAGCCCCCGCCTGAGCCGAGCGACCCGCCATTCGCTTAGGGACCGCGGTGGCCTTCGGCTCGGCCCCGCGCGCGTCGCAGACCGCCACTCTTTTGGCGCTTTCCGCCCCAGACGCCTATCCCCACCCCAGGATCCCGGGGAAAAGCTTATCGTACCTTCCACGGCTTCCTCCACCACCTCGTCGTCGCTATCCATGGCGGCTGCGACCCTACCCAGAACCGGGCCGTGCGGCCGGCTCCCGTCCCTCCGGGTGCTCGCGGTGGCTGAGCGAGCTCCGGAGCTAAGCCCTGCGAGTTTGGAGGAGGGGGAGGAGGGGGAGGAAGAGGAGGAGCAGTCGGGGCGGCTCGCGCTGCCTCCCCCTACAGTCCTTTCAATTCCTCCGCCAGCCGCGGCTGCCGCAGCCGCCGCCTCCCCCTCCCCTCGTCCCCGGTCCCCGAGGCTCCGGGGTGCTGCCGCCACTGCAACTTTCTCCTGTGATACCCCCTCTTTGTTATGGAGCAGCTGATCCGCTGACATCACCGGGCGCCGGTGCGCTCCCTCCCTCGCTGATTGACAGTTCCCGGTCCTTTCCCAGAAGTGAGGATCCTTAGAACCAAAGGCGCTCCGGGGCTGCGCCGCCTCTTCCAGGCTGTGGGCAGGCCCGGCGGCATTTACCTTTTGGCTTGGTTCACTGTTCGCCAGCCACGCGGTCCAAGTCTCCGCTGGCTGCTCGCTAGCACCGGGGGACGCGAGGGTACCCGCCTGGGGTGGGTGGGGGGCTCGGAGCCCCGGATACCCCGCGACGTGCCACCGGGGACTTGGAAGTGCGCCGTGCTGGATGTTCCTACCACCATCCCATTCCAGGACAGCTAGAGCGCACTCGGAACTAAGGAAGCTTTTCTGCTGCTCCTGAGCTCCGACTTCCTCTCGCCCTCGAGCCCCACTTCACTCGGCTCGCTACCCGCCAGAGTTGCAAAGTGTAGCGGGCACCGGAGCGCAGGTGCCCCCTCTTTCTCCACTGCCTAGAATCGCCTCCATAAGCCAGTTTCCTAGACTCCAGGGGGCGTCCTGTGCCCCGGATTCTACCCGACTACACGTCCTACCCAGGAGTCCCCAGTCTCCACCTTCTTTCGCATCTCCAGGCCCCTAGGGAGATCCAGGAATTCGCCAAACCCAAATGGCAGCAGACTGGTAATCAGGCCGCACCCGAGGTCTGGCCGGTTCCTTCTCCTCCTTGTCTTGGAGACGGAGCCACCAAGCGGAGAGCCGGAGCCAGGACCCTGTATCTAACGCGCCTCCTTTTCTCGCCTCCAGTCTTGTACTTGTGATGTCCCTAGAAGTCTCTTTAGTTTCTCCAAGTGCCAACCACTTCACAGACTCAGGCATCTTTGAGGGAAGAAAACCCCCTTCTCAGCCCAGCCACTTAAAGAGTGTCATTATGGCTCTACCTCTTACAGGAGGCAGCAAAGGATCTCTTTAAATAGCGGGTTAAATGGATGCACATATACACAATGTACCATGGAATTACCGGGTGCCGGTCTGGCCCTCTGCCAAGGACAGTCACCATGGCAGGTGGGAGGGGTGGGATAGCAAGCAAAGAAAGTTGTTCCATTTGAACAATCAATGAGGCAGGATTTCAAGGCACTTCCAACCTTCCAACGCCTGGGAGAGTCAGCACCCCCATCCCTTCTTAAATGCCGTTTTATTTTTATTTTTTATTTTTTATTTTTTTAAGGCAGGCTCTCCTGTAGCCCGGGACTCACCTCTAACTCACTATGTACAGGAGGACAATTTTGAACTAATCATCCCACCTCCATCTCCACAGCACCGCAATTACAAACACTGGCCAGCAAGCTGTTTATAATATTGGAGATCCAATCCAGGTTCTTCCATGTTAGGGAAGCAAGCTCCCTACCAACAGAGCTGCACCCCGGCTGGCTGTTATGTCAGTCAGAAAAAGGAAAAAATAAAATAAAATAAACCGCGTGGTAGCATTAATCCCAGCACTAGTGAGGCAGAGGCAGGCAGATCTCTTAGTTCAAGGCTAGCTTGTTTGGTCTATAGAGTGAGTTCCAAGTCAGCCATGAACTCCTGTCTCAAAGGGAAAAAGCATTTAAGAGAAAAATTATAGAAACACTAGCCCCAAATTCTATCAGAAATTTTTGCGCCACTCTGACTGCTTTAGAAAGAGGAAGGTTGTGGATGTTCGGTTAGAAAGCTTACAGTCCAGTCTCCCTCACCTGCAAAGTGGACCAGGGAGGCCACGCTGGCAGTGTGGGTTCCTCTTCCTGGGCATTAGACATTTAGGCCATATGGGGAGAGACTTCTCTGGTTTAGGCTGGATTACCCTTTGGACCTTTAGCATAGGCTACACCACTGTACACTCTGTCTCAGGCTACATTGTTCTAAACTCTTCCAGACCTCTTTGAGGTCTGTCTTGGGATTGATCTTAAGATCTTTCAGGGCAGGTACCTGGGACCTTAGTTAGGCTCCACAGAAATCTCTATTCCTGCAGGGAAATATGAAAGGATACCTCTAATTATAATGTAAATTTAATCTTTTTTAAAAATGTTTTCATTTATATATGTGTGCATATATATAAACGTACATGCGTACACGTCGGCATGCTGGGTGTGTGTATGAGTGTACCTAAGGAGGCCAGAGAGCATTGGAACCCTGGAGCTGGAGCTTCAGGCAGTGGTAAGCCCTTGGGTGTGGGTGCTGGGAACCAAGTGTGGGTCTTCTGAGTCATTGGCAGCCCCGTATAACATCACTTTAAAACATGAATACAGAAACAGGATCTTACTGAGTGTGTGTGCACGTGTCTGTGAGTGTGTGCTAGACAGAGTCTCTCACTTGCTTGGAACTCATGGAGGAGTCTAGGCCTCAGATACCCACCTGTTCCTACCTTCCAAGTGGTTGGGTTGCAATCATGTACCTCCACACTTGTCTGTTTTGTTGTTTTGTTTTTAAACCATGGATTCTGGAGTTAAAGAATCTCACCAGTCCTTATTCAGAGTTTTTGAAAAGGCATTTATTGTGTTCCATCCCTTTCTGGTTTTGAGCTGTATGATATCTCCTCCTGTTTTTAATCCTTCTGTATCACTACTTTCCCTACACATGATGCTGATGCTCACATGATGAAGAATACCCATCTCCTTGAGTTACTAGACTATAAAAATGCTGAAAACCGCAGGAAGAAGCAAAAATGGCTTATTTCTTTACTGAAAGAGGGTAATGTCAGGGCAGGAAACATCCCCTCAGAACAGGCACAGGCTCATGGTGGGAGGGTGCGTGTGTGGTGGGGAGGGGGAGGGTCTGCCATAAGTGTCTTACCTCTGTCTTTGGGTTCAGAGGAGAATGTCCTCTTGGAGGAGTGAGGTTAGCCCAGCCTGTTATGAAGAACCTTTCTATGTGCTACTTTGATAGACGTCCATTCCTGCCCCTACAGAAATGAGTCTTGAATATGCCTAGAAGGCTCTGGATGGGGACGCAGGGCCCTCTGGTATGGGTCAGGAAGGAACTCGCTGGCCCTTTCCATCAGGAAGGAAGCCATTAGGATGGTTCATCTCAGTCTTTACCATTCATTCCTCTTGGCTCTAGACCACAAGATTAGGGAAGATGTTTGCTGGGTCCTCTAAAACAGTGGTTCTCAACCCCCTTCTAGTACTGTAACCCTTTAATAAGTTCCTCATGTTGTGGCGACCCCCAACTATAAAATTGTTTTTGTTGCTACTTCATTGGGGAGAGCTTTTTGGGGCTGCTTGGCAGGAATTTGACATTGGGCCAGGACAGGGAAGTAAGTTCAGGCAGGAATCTAATTTTAGGCTAGAACAAAGAAGTAGGCTTCAGGCAAGAATATGACCTTGGACTAGGCTCAGATACCTTGGTCATCCTGATAAGCCCTTAGAAACAGTGATCACGGGACTTTGTTTATTGCCTTGCTTGTTCCTTGACTATTTGTGTTTATTGTTTGCTTGTTCCTTAGCCTAGGCCTGACCTTATTACTTACATGTAATTAAAATGGCATAAAAGCAAATTGGGAGAAAATAAACAGGCCTCAACCTCAGAACTGGCTGGGGTCCTGCTACAATGTTATCTAATTGTCTTTTTCTTTTTAATCCTTGCTCCTGCCCTGGAGAACCTGTTGACTGACTGAACTGGCTTGGTCACTTTATAACTGTAATTTTGTTACTGTTATGAACCAAAATGTAAATATTTTTATATTTTTGGAGATAGAGGTTTGCCAAAGGAGTCAGGACTCACAGGTTGAGAACTGCTGCCTTAAAAGGTGCTTGAACCTTTACAGGTGTTTTTTGTGCTAAGTCTGTTGACTGATGGATCCTTATTTGGAGCCCCAGAACCCAACAGAGTCCCTGGAGCCAAATGTAGGATGAACATTGGCAGTGATGGTTTTGCAGAAAGGACTTTCCTGTTTCCTGTAAACAGTGCTGAGTTTTTCTCACAGACTTGATCCTCTTCTGTGATTTGGCCAAATGCTTTATTTCAACCCAAGTGTCAATGGCACCTTTTGCATTGTTCCGAAGGCCCCCGCAAAGGTATCCACACCCTGTTCTTTCCTTCAGTGCATTTCTCTGAGAGCTCGTTTTACAAACTCTCCACGTGGCTTCCACCAGTTTCTTACCAATGTGGCCATGAGCTAGAAATCAATAAGCTCTTGCTCAGAGACAGTGCACAGCAACAATAGCAGCTGGCTGCTCCTAGCTCATAGATTCCAGTATAGTAGGGTGTGCACACGATACCCACAGTGAAACCCTGGTGTGAGACTGTCTTGTACACCATATGGAGTGCTGACTTCTGTGGTTTTACTTATTAATCTATTTTAATTAGTTAATTATGCAGTGCCAAGGCTTTGTACATACTAGGCAAGCCTGCTACTGCTACTCCTAGCCCCTTGGTGGTGGATTCAGGAGGGCTTCTCCTGGCTGAGTATGCCTTCGACCCCTCACTGGTCCAGTCAGACAGGACTCCATCACTGAGCCACTACTCCCCAAACCCCAGCTCCTAGTGAGTATTCTCCTGCTGAGCCATGACATGGAGTGACTGGGCTAAGCATCTGAGGTTTAGCTTCTGTTGTCCTCACCTGTGGCCCATCCCTCCACAGGGGAACCCAAGCCCCTCCTCCATTGTCATCGTAAAATTGAAATACCCAGCTACTTAAAGTCATTTCCCACCCATGGCTTTCCCCAGAGAACTCACAAGATTCATCTCCTTGCAAACATGATGTAACTTTTACTGTAAATATATTTCTACAATCTTCCTCCAGCTGAGGCACTTCCTGGGTAAACAAGCTTGTCAGAGAGCAGATGCGCATGCAGAGTGTTAGTATTCTGTCTAAACTCCACCTCTACAGTTACCTGGCAGCAGCCAGGTATGCTTCTCCCCACAGTTACCTGGCAACAGCCAGGTAAGGCCTGCCCACTATAAAAGGGGCTGCTTGCCCCCACCTCACTCTCTTGCTCCCTTGATCCCTCTCCTGCAGGTTCTCTGACCCCTCTTTCCTCCCCCCTTCCCTTCCCCCTCTCTCCACGGGGTCATGACCGGCCTCTACTCCTCTACCTCCCTGCTCTCTCTCTCTCTCTCTCCCCCCCCTCTCTCCCTAATTCCGCCCCCCCCCCCATGGAACCATTTGGTCTGGCATTATCTGTCTAAGCTGTGCGCCTGAAATCTAACAATGGTGCTGAAACCCAGGAACGAAGACTTTGGGGACCTCGAGGCTCATGCAGCCGCAGGCTTCAGTTGCTGTGACCGTGCAGGATGGACGCCACGCCACTCCTGCCACTGCTACACCACGCAGACTTCATCTGCTGCTACCTGCCATCACCGAGCGCGTGAATTAACATCCACTGCTGAAGACAAGCCCCATCCACTGCTGTGAGACTCGCCAAACTTCCACCGCGTGAGCTGTGCCACTGCGGCCGCCTGAGTGGTACTCTGCCACGTGGGCTGGGTAGCAGGACAGGCACACAGATCCCCTGGTTTCACCTTTCCTGATACCAGACTGCACACACTTGCAAACAGACACCAGCATATTAACTGGTAAGTAGTTTCCGTTTGGCCAGAGGGAACCTGGACACTCAGCGCCTGGCCAGCATTTCCTGGACTAAGGGGTTGGCTTTTCATGGCCCTAGTCCATATGACTGGCCTCTAGCCGACCTATGACTTAGGACATTGGCCTGTTGGGTGATTTTTCCCTCTCGGAAATAGCTCCCCCTCCCCCAAGCTCTCGCAGCTGCCGGAAATCCTGGTACCAGGTGGCTATTTCCTGGTGGACTAGCTTCTGGTGGGCTAGCTCTGCGGAGGCCCTTAGATAGAGTCATGACGACCTGATTATCTAGGCTGAGCCTGATTTTCGTTACCAGTTTTTCTTTCAGGATGCCAACTGATAACTTGGCAACAATCATGATCACCCAATGGGCACATCGTCTTTGTCCATACCCACAGACACCTCACTTGGTTGTCTACTGAAAAACCTCAAATCCTTAAGATTAATGCCTGAGTTGAGGCCTTCCAAATTAATATGCCTTTGCAATAAGGCTTGGATTCGATACCCTCTAGGTAATAGACTAACGTGGCCACTTAATGGCACACTGAACCCAATTATTTTAAAGAGTCTTAACACATACTGCCAACAGTCTGGTAACTGGAAAGAAATTCCCTAAGCATTCATCTACCTCTATTATACTCCTTCCATGTGTCCTGCCTGTTCCCCACCCCAGGTTCTCTTAGCCATGAAACCTGCTCAACCCCACACCTCTTTCTAATCTTTCTTTTTTAATTAAACCAAAATGGGGGAATTGCGGAGACTCTAGCAGATGTCTGCAGGTTCCACGCTCACTAGCCTAGCCTAGAACTGGCAAGCTTCCCCATCCCCCACTGGCCAGAGTAACCATCCACATGATCCCAAGAAAGATTTCTTGAGCTCAGAGCTAACACTGTCCTTCCCTGAGCCTTGTTCCACGATTGTTCCCCTTGGATGAGACACTTCCCCTCTCCTCTTGAGACAGTTTCTCATGGCTGAGTACCCCAGGCCAGGCCTGGACAGACTGTTCTCTTTGCCTCAGGAGCACTGGTTCCCAACTGTAGTTCCCAGTGTGTCTTTCCCAAGGGTCAGCCTTTCGCATGCTACTTCCCCTCCTCCCCTGCCATCTGCAGCAGCCTAGGCCCACTGTCGGTTTGCCTGGAAAGCAGCAGTGGTCTGGGATGCTGCTCACTCCCTTCCCCCTTCGCCTCCTTCGTCATTTGTGGCCGACTGGACCCATTTAGTTCCAGCGCCTTGCCTGAAAAGCAGCGGTCTGGGACCCTGCTCGCTCCCTTCCCCCTGCACCCTGCCAGGGACCTTTCTGAGACTTGCTTCCCCATGTGCGCAACCACTCACACAAAGGGCTTGGCTGCCCGACACGTGAGGGAGGCTCACTCTTTCTCCCTCTCTGCCCAGAACCTGTAAAGTGAGTGCTAGCAGTGCCTCTGCTACAAAAACAACTAACTAGAGCGTTGCTGTGATATGGAACATGCTTGCTTTTCTTTGCCCACTCAGACTCTAGCCGCCAGAGTCACTGGGCAGTGACTTCGGGCAGCTAGTAGGAAGTCCTGCCCTGTCACCACTGCTTGCAGCACCTGTGGCTCACAGCTTCAACCCACCAGCCGTACTGTATGCCACTGTTGCCAGCTTTCTTATTCTGGTCATAGATAAATGTTTCTTTGCTAATACAAAAATGTGCTTTTCTCTACCTACATAACCCACCAACGTTACTTAAGACAGGATAGGAAAGACTCTGTCTTGATAGATTTTTACTACTGCTATTAAATTCTATTCAGTTATAACCAGTCCTTATGGCTCTCAATCTTGTCAGAAGTCTGCTAATGGTATATTTAAGTTTACGGCTGACAGAATTCCCAAAGCCTCTAACAGTTAACCCAAGATGGTTTCAGAAGACTTGGACACTGGACTCCTAGAAGATACAGCCTGGACTGTATGCAAACAAATGCAGTGGACTAAACTGGATCCTCTGAGTCAAATGACTTGGCTAAACCAAGGTAAGTCATTTCTCATGTCATGTGTATCCATTCAACAGAAAAAAAAGCCCTGCGTCTTCTGCTCTTGGAAGCCAAACTGACTTCACCCAAGAGACTATGGAGACCATGGGAACTGTTGGCTAGTGGACTCTGTCACTTTTTAAAATGATATATAACTGGTAGATTATTGTTTACTCTTTCTCAGACTTCTGACTACATTGAGAGCTAAGCTTCCACAGATATTATCTGTTACCTCATTACCTAAACTCAGTTGCCATCAATTAAATGCTTTATATTTCCTTTTCTTACTATCCTACTGTCTTAAATTATCCGAGTTCCTATAAACTTGCCTAACTCTAATAAAACATTCCACTATATGATCAAGCAAAGGTTCATCTTAAAGACTCTTCATGTTAACTCATGCTGTTATCTGTTTTGTAAACTTATAAGCTACAGGAAACACTCAGATCTACCTCTTACTGACCAAATAGATGCCATCCAGATAAGTACATCTGCGTAAAGTTCCCACTTACTACCTATTCCAAAGGGTGGGATCCCTCTGGGTTTCAAATGTACATCTTACAAAAATTTTCTTTCTCCCAGATATACTTAATCTTATTCCCTACATCTTCCCAAGTCCAGGTGCATCCAAACAGCTCCAGAGACACAACCTCCAGATGCTCCATCTCCCGTCACACACACAGCTGCTTCTACTGGACCTGTTCCTTCTGGCCTATCCTCAGATGGCTCCATAGACCCTGGACAGCAGAAAACAACTAGCTCTCCTAAGACCAGACAAACATCCCCCATACCCATTCTTCTAGGTTCCCCCTAAAGACACGTCGCCCCCAATGCCAGCAGGAAGTAGCCAGATATCACGGTGACCCTGTTCCTGCTTTGCTGTCACCTTTCTAATCTTTCTTTTTTAATTAAACCAAAACAGGAGACTGTTAGTATTCTGTCTAAACTCCGCCTCCACAGTTACCTGGCAGTAGCCAGGTATGCTCCTCCCCACAGTTACCTGGCAACAGCCAGGCAGGCTTGCCCACTATAAAAGGGGCTGTCTGCCCCCTCCTCCCTCTCTTGCTCTCTTACTCTCTCTTAATTTCTTGATCTCTTGCCTGTAGCTTCTCTCTGCCCCCTCCTCCTTCCCTTCCCCCTCTCTCCACATGGTCATGGCCTCTACTCCTCTACCTTTCTGCTCTCTCTCCCTCCCTCTCTCTCTCTCTCTCTCTCTCTCTCTCTCTCCTCTCGCTCTCTTCCCTCTGCCCTGAATACCTCCCCCCCACTTCGTGGAACCATTTGGTCTGGCGTTATCTGTCTAAGCTGTGCGCCGAAATCTAACACAGAGCACACTGGGGAGACTGAGCCAATGTAGGTTCACTTGTGGTTGTTAGTAAAGAACTATTCCTACCCAGCAGATCAGGGTTGGGAGACTCACAGGTCTCAACACCCAGAATAGGTCCACAGGCTCCTGGGAGTTTAGGATTTTCCAAGGGCTAACACCAGGAGCTCTTTTGGAAAAAAAAATTAAATTAAATTATTATGTGTTTGCCTGCATAACATGTATGTGCATCATATACATGCCTGGTTCATATGGGATCCAGAAAAGGATCTTCCAGAGCTGGAGTTACAGACTGTTGTGAGCCGCCATCTAGGTTCTTGGAATTGAGCAGTAGTCCTTTGGAAGAGTAGCCAGTGCTCTTAACCATCGAGCCATCTCTACAGCCTTCGTCAGGAGCTCTTTGTGCTGCTGATTTGGAGAAAGGGTCTTTTACAGCTGGTTTAGAACTCATTGTGTAGTCCAGGCTGGCCTTTAACTCTCAGTGATCCTCCTGTGGCTAATTATAGCTTATGGTGCTACCATATCTGACTCTGTGAAGGGATTTTTTTTTAAAATTTTAATTTTATTTTCCATTATTTTAAAAATTTATTTTTGAGAAAGTCTCATGTAGCTCATGTTGGCCTCAAACTACAGATCCTCCTGTCTTTACTTCGTAAATGCTAGTTCACAGGTGTGCACATTCTCAACCCAGAAAACCATACGTAATAAAGTCCCATTTGGCTCTGTTTAGTCTTTTAAAAGGCTGTTTCTGGGCTGGAGAGATGGGTCAGTAGTTAAAAGCATGTACTGCCCTTCCAGAGGACCCAGGTTAGGTTCTCAACACCCAGAGCAGGCTGCTTACAACTGCCTGTAACAGGATCAAATGTCCTCTTCTGACCTCTGTTGGCACCTTCCCACCTCCCCAGAGTAATAAAATAGAAAGTAGATTTACAGACACACATACATAAACAACAATCAAATAGTTTGAATTTTTTCCTTGTGTGTTTTGGTCCAGCTAAGAACTAGTGGCTAGGTGACGAAATGCTTTGTATACACACACACACACACACACAGAGAGAGAGAGAGAGAGAGAGAGAGAGAGAGAGAGAGAGAGAGGAGGGAGGGAGAGGGGAGAAGGGAGAGGGGAGAGGGAGAGAATGAGCTACACCACCCTCCACTCAAACCTACTTTGTACAGCTTGCAGGTGAGGAGGATCAGACGCAGGCAGTGAGTTGGGGACTCACCATTTAAGCTAAGTAAACCATCAAACCCCAGCACTATAAGAGAAAGATAATCTAGGCTGACTGATAAACTGAGCATTCACTTTCTAATGCTATCTTTTCCAAGTATGAAAGAAACTGGAAAAGAGGACTGGAGAGGCCATTTTCTTGAGCTTAGAGAGGGAGACATGGGCTTTTATGAGGACTGTGGGTCTTGGGTTCTGAGTAATCCACACTAATCCAGTGCCTAACAGTGTTAATGACATCTGCAGAAGTTGATGGGGAGGGCAGAGGGACAGGATTCGGGGTGCTGGGGAGAGAGGCATTGCAGGCACTCTTGCCCGCGTGGGCAAGGGCTGGGGGAGGCTGCATGAAAGGGCCACGGTAGTAAGCTCTCCGTCTGAGGTCAGGGAGAACATGAAGGCACCACATGAAAAGGTCCAAGGAGCAAAGGAGAAGAGCCTCATGCTGCTGGAAACGGACAGGACTGCAGGCAGATGAAGACTCATAAATTCAGGGTAACCTGATTTGATGCTGGCAACAGGAAGTGCAGGGGGTGGGCAGAATAGCCCGACCCGAGGAAGTAAATTAAATAATAGTGAACCCCTCACAGTTGCCATGACATTAAAATATCTCCAGCCATATTAAACCTCTTTCTCCTTTTTGTGCCCGATTCTTATTCTTTCAGCAGGCTCATGTCCCTGCAGCATATCCAGTAAACTAAATTTAGATCCTCCAGGACAACAGAAAAGGAGCCATGTGGCCCAGATCACTGTCACCGTGTGTGCTATGGGCCATATGACATGCTTGCCTTCTCAGACCTTAAAACCTAGTGTTAGATGTCTGGGCACAGCTTAGAACAGACCACACCAGACCGAACGGTTCCAAGGGCGGGGTATTCAGGAGATAGGGCAAAAGTGTGTGTGTGGGGGAGAAGTAGAGGAAGATGGAAGAAGAGAGGAGAGGAGAGGAGAGAGGAAGAAGAGAGAGGAAGAAGAAAAGTAGAGCCCGGCCATGACCACGTGGAGAGAGGGGGAAAGGAAGTGGGGGCAAGGGGACAGAGAGAAGCTAGAGGCAAGAGATCAAGAGAGGAGGAGGCAAGCAGCCCCTTTTATAGTGGGCCAGGCCTACCTGGCTATTGCCCCATAACTGTGGGGAGGAGCATACCTGGCTGTTGCTGTGGGGGTGGAGTTTAGACAGAATATTAACACCTAGGTTAGATTTGGGTCTGGTGAAGCAACTTGGGGGGGGGGGCCGAAGGGAGGCCACATTGGAAACTTCGGAAAAAGTAAGATGCAGAGAATAATTGTATTTATACAATTAGAATTAAAACCAAACATGCTACCTTAAATCTATTTGGCTTTTACTAGCTTCTAAATTTTATTGTCTTGGGCTTACAAATACAATGATTAGGGACTCGGGAATATAGCTCAGCCTGGTAAAGTGCTTGGCTTGTAAACACCTGAGGTCGAGCCCCAGAATCCATATTCTAAACAAACAAACAAAATGAAAAAAAAAAAACTAAACCAGGTTTAGTAACACATGCTTGAAATCCCAGCAGTGGGGGTGGGGAGAGAGATGGGTGAATACTCTGGCTCGCTGGCCAGCCAGCTAGACCAATTAGTGAGTGCCAGGTCCCAGTGAAAGACTCTATCTACAAAACAAGGTGGGCAGCATGAGGAATGACACCAGGAACAGATCTCTGACCTCCATACACATGTGCACATGTACCCCCACAGGTATGAGCACATGCGTGTATCAACTGGGTTCACCTGAAAGGGGGGCTGGGAACAAAAGGAGGATGGAGGGCAAGAAGAGATGAAGCCAAGACAAGTTTTCTAATCAAGGCTCAGTGCTTTAATGTTCAGCTCTCAATTTATTATTTATTTATTTATTTATTTATTTATTTATTTATTGTTTTTTCGAGACAAGGTTTCTCTGTGTAGTCCTGGCTGTCCTGGAACTCACTCTGTAGACCAGGTTGCCCTCAGACTCAGGGGTCTGCCTGCTTTTGCCTTCTGAATGCTGGGATTAAAGGCCAAGAAGACAAATTTCCTACACTTTTGCTTAGGTAGTTGGGAGTTAGGGTAAATGAAAATCACGAAAGCCACAAGAGAGACAGTGAGACTTAGAAAAGCACGAGCTGCCCTCCATGTCACCCACTCCTTTGCACACCATTCCAGCAGCTTCTGAGGATTTGAGTCCCATGCTTTGAGCCTTTGTATTGAATACAACAGACTGCCACTTCTTTCTTTCTTTCTTTCTTTCTTTCTTTCTTTCTTTCTTTCTTTC
>NW_021604597.1:2069175-2100587 GCF_004785775.1 Grammomys surdaster
TTCTTTCTTTCTTTCTTTCTTTCTTTCTTTCTTTCTTTCTTTCTTTCTTTCTTTCTTTTGTTGGTGAATGGACTCAGGGCCTGGAACGTGCTAAGCATTTCTTCCTACATCACTGGAGCCCTACATACAACCCATTTATTATGTTTTATATGTATGAGTGTTCTGCCTGTATGAACGTTTATGTACTATGAGTGTGCCTGCTACCTGAGAAGGTCAGAAGAGGGTGACAGATCCTCTGGTCCTGGAGTTACAAGTGAGAGGGTTGTAGATTATATGAATGGAACCCGAGCTCTTTCTCCAGTCTCCTAGGTTCATTTTTTAAAGTCATAACCGCACCTCACTATCTTTCTGATATCAGTTGTGTTACTTTTAGGGGGAATGAGATTAACCACTCCCTTCCTTCACTACCTTGGCCTGCTTTGGCTGGGCTCCAGTTATGTCTCTTGTGTGTGTGTGTGGTTTTTAGAACTGATCTTTCTGAGAGCAACGGTCCACTCTATCTCAGTAAAGCATCTCCTTTTGTTTTACGAACCACTACCCGAGGTGTGGTGTTTAACAATGACAACTGGACAAGGGCCTGGTATCACCTAGGAGACAAACCTCTCTGGGTATGTCCTTGAGAGAGTTGCTAGACTGGGTTAACTGGGCTCCAATGTCTATGTGGGTGAGAACTTGAATACCACAGTGAGTGACAGACATCTTGCTGGAATTGGTTCTCTCCTTTTATCATGTGGGATCAAGGACCAGACTCAGGCTTGGTGACAAGAGCCTTACCAGCGGAGCCATCACAGCAGCCGGGAGTAGTTTTGTAACTTCATTGAATAGCTTGAATTTGATAGACGACAATATCACAATGTCAAAAGGCTGGGCACGCCTAGATCTTGTCATTTTTTCCTGGGATGTACTTTGCTGGGGGAATGTGCCGACAGTCTCTGAATGGACAGTGTCTTTTCAAGTTACTTTAAGACCCTATTGATTCTGTTTGCTGACTCTATAGATCCATTCCTATGGAAAAAAAAGAACTCTCTGGCCAGCCTTCTGGAATATCTTTCAGGCAGATTCAAAAAGCTTAGCTCAAATGTTTCTGTGTTCAGGACAGGGGGGCACAAAGCTAGCAGTCCTGAGGCAGGCTTGGCGCTGTTTCCTTGGCCAAGGGCCAGTTGATTAGCCCTGCTATGGGAGTGGGTCTTGCAAGTCACCAGCACCCTTCCCGACCTGGCATCTGAGGAATGCCTGGGTTGCAATAAACATGAGCTTCCCAGTGGAGTGGGGTGCCACGTCACTGCTGGCCTGCAAAGTTGCCTCCTCCACACTGCCTCACCCCACTGAACTGCCCCCTTCCCAGCCTCCTTCTGGAGTCTTTCCCCTGTACAAATATAACAAGAGGTTGGATGGAAAACATGGCCGTTCATGGGCAGATGTAGATGAGATAGGAGGCTTATGTAACTGAGTCCCTTCTTTCCAGACAGTCCCTCTGAAAATGAGGACCTTGATCATGAACAGGAGGGTTATTTTGTACATAAAGTCATTTTATCCCAGATACCATGTCCGTTGCTGCATACTCTTTCAAGTATTTAAAGAAATTAGAAACTCATTCGGCATCTGTTTTCCTTTATAACTCATGGCAGTCTCCTAGGCGAGAGAGCTTTCAAGACTTTACCCAGGATCTCACAACTAAGACATGACCAATGAGGCACAAATTTGGACTCCTTGAGTCTTCAATTGTCCTCTCCTCTCCTGTACTTCCTGAATAGAACCTGGAGCTCTCAAGGGTTGGCAGGCCAAGCAGTTCTAAAGTGATGAAGGAATGCACTTGGAGACAGAGTACAAGGAAGGGCCCTGCAGTTTGATTCACAAGACTTACTTAATTCTAAAAATTACCTTTTGAAATCCATTCATAGGTGACCAATGCAGAGACTCAGTGTTATATAGCTTCATAGAGTCTTGTACCTAGTGAGAGTGGGATTTCACAGGTCTTAAAATTACGAGCAGACACAGCGCATAGCATCATAGCTCCTGAGGGATCATTTTAGAAGATGGGTGAACAAAGGAAAAGGAGAAGTTCTAGAAGATTCAGCACGTGTGTATATATGTGTGTGTGCGTGCGTGTGCACATACACACATGCACGTGGGCATCTAGAAGCCAGAGCTCCATGTTGGATGTCTTTTTCTACCTATCTATGCCTTATGATTTGAAATAGGGGTTCTCTCTGAATCTGAAGCTCCTTGACTTGGCAAGACTGGCTGGCCAGAAACCTACAGAAATCCTCCTGATGACAGGCATACGATGCTACAGCTTTTTATGTGGGTGCTTGGGAATGTGAACTCAGGTTCTTGTTGATTGTAAGCACTTTGCCAGCCAAGCCATCTCCATGACTTTTTTTTTTTTCTCTTTTTTGAGACAGGGTTTCACTTTGCAGTCCAGGTTGGTCTAGACCTGGTAGGTAACTGAGGTTGACCTCTAATTTATGGTTGATCCTCCCAAGTGGTAGGAAAACTCACCTGAGGGTTTTTTTTCACACTAATATTTATGGTGCCATAGACGCTGAATTTATGCAGGTAACATGATCGTAAAAACCATAGGCTCATACTATGAATGTTTTGTTCTCTAATAAGTGGTCCTATTTTGGAAGTTCTGGGAACTTTGGGAGGTAGGAGCCTAAGTCATAGAAGTAGGCCATTAGGGGTGGACCTTTGGAGACTATGTCTTACCCCTGGTTTCAGCCTTGTTCTTGGCTTCCTGTCTGCCATAGTATAGACTCCACTGCACACTCTTGCTACTGTGACCCAAGCGACTCTTTTAGGCTTCTGCACCATGACGGAATGACACTTCTAAATTGTGAGTCAAAGTAGGTCTTTTCTCCCTTAAGCTGCTTCTGACAAGTATTTTGGTCACTGAGATTCGAAAGTGAGATACAGCTGTGCAGCTGGCCACAGCTGACCAAGAAAAGTGTTGAATGTGGGTACCACTTCATTGAACTGCCCCCAAGAAACCCTCCTTACTTGTGATGGCCCTCACTTTTTTGAGATCCCATAATACTTTTCACCCTGAGTGGAAGGTAAAAATCCCAGTTGCATCAATGAGCTGTCTTCGACCGTGTCCAGGGCGTGGAGCTGTCCTAGAGATTGTGGCAAGTGCCAATGAGGGGGCCTGGCTCACAAACGCATCATGAGCAGATGAGGCCTGGCCCTCTGTGGAGCATCTTGCATCTGACAGGGCACTCTGAACTGTGAATGCTGAGAAGTTTAGAAGTTAGTGGTAACTTGGGGACTTCATTCAATTCCAAAACCATCTAGTTCTAACCTATACTTTTGAGTGGCAATTTAGTACCACTTTCAGAAGGAAATCGTCATGGCGAGGATACTAGAAAGAAAGAATATTAAAAAGAAGTAAAAATCCTTCCGGTTCCTACCAGCATCCGCTCTAAATCATGTGGTCGGTGTCCTTCCAGACACGTTTTGTGTGTGACTATCATGTCATGATCTCATAACAAAAGTGGCTGGAACCGATTGGCCCTTTCTCTCCTTGTTACCCCCAGGTCATAATGCTCGCATCTCTCAGCAGCCAACATCCTCTTAGACCTGCAGTTGGGCCCAACATACTCAAATCCCTGCACAGTCTTCTTTGGAGTGCTAGTATTTTTGTGGAAAATGGGCTTCAGCTGCCTACTACAGACACTGTCATAACCTGCTTCTTCTGGGCACCCGGAGAATCCTGGCCTTTCTTATTCTGTGCCACTTTGTGGGGCCAGTGCTTTCCACATTTATTGCAGAAGGTCCAGCGTGTTTTAGGAACACTCACTGTGTTTTATGGATCACCACTGTTAACCAGACCCTTTGTTATTGCTGTTGATGAGACAAGATCTAACTACACTGTGTATCCCGGGTTAGCCTCAAACTCACAGCAATCCTCCAGCCTCAGTTTCCCTGGAGCTGGAACCGCCCTGCCTTTCTGGTAACAATCTATATTTTTCATTTCAAAAGTAATAATAAAAGCGTAAAAAAACAAAACAAAACCCTACACTCAGGAATTACCGCATTGAAAGAAGAAAACAAGTGTATACATTTGAAAACAGTAGTCAAGGGCCCAGGTGAAGTGTCTCAGAGGGAAAAGGCACTTGCTGCCAAACCTGACATCCTGAGTTTAATGCCTGGGACCCACATGGTAGGAGAGAAGCAACTCCTGAAAGTTATCCTCCGACTTCTTTGTATGAGTACAGTGGCATGGTGTCTTAGTTAGGGTTTATTGCTGTGAACAGACACCAGGACCAAGACTACTCTTATAAGGACAACATTTAATTGGGGCTTGCTTACAGGTTTAGAGGTTCAATCCATTAACATCAAAGCAAGAACATGACAGCATCCAGGTAGGCATAGTGCAGGAGGAGCTGAGAGTTCTACATCTTCATCTGAAGGCTGCTAGCAGAATACTGACTTCCAGGCAGCTAGGATGAGGGTCTTAAAGCCCACACCCACAGTGACACACCTACTCCAACAAGGCCACACCTCCAAATAGAGCCACTCCCTGGGCCAAGCATATACAAACCATGACACATGGTACCTCTCTGTATGGGTATATAAACACATATATACAAACAGAAACACACACACTATAATTTTTTTAAAAAAGAAAGCAATAGTTAAAATGCCTACTTGGAACATATTGGAAAATATAAACCAAAATGTTAACAACGATTCTATCAGGGTGACAGAATCTTAATTAATTTTATTTTCCTTTTTATGCTCATTAACAAAGGCTTTCTAATAATAGCTATTTTGCGAGCGGTGGTGGCGCATGCCTTTAATCCCAGCACTTGGGAGGCAGAGGCAGGCGGATTTCTGAGTTTGAGGCCAGCCTGGTCTACCGAGTGAGTTCCAGGACAGCCACGGCTACACAGAGAAACCCTGTCTCGAAAAACCAAAAAAAAAAAAGCTATTTTGGACTCATATAACTGTACAAATGGGGTTATTACAAACCCTCCCAGCTATGGGCAAGATTCTTCACTTTTCTAGGCTCCATTTCCTTTATATATAATTGTTGGGGACCCTGGACCACCACCCCAGCTAACAAAAGTTGCTTAATGAGAAACTCTCTTCTGGGAAAATCTGACCTTCAGCTAAGAAAGAATTTCCTGTTCTTAGAGAACTGCTGCCCCGGGATATTCCGGGAAAACCTGCAGAATGCTCCGCTGATGACTGACCTTATCTATCGATAGTTGATAGAGTCCCCATCCTGTTCTTTGTTTCCCTTCCTCCTTTGTCTAGAGTATATCTTGTGAGCCGTTTCCTCATTAAAGTAGACCTTGACAAGTCGCCATTTGCTTGGTCTCGTTCTCTCTCTCACCCATGTTCCTTTCAGGTGAGGTCCCCCTTGACCCCCACGAATAACTGGACCCGAGGGTCGGGTCATATAATATTGAAATTCTAGTAATTTCTGCTCTGTAGAGAGATGATTGAGATTAATCACTCAAACACAAGAAAGCACTTTACAACCTTCCGAGTACAGTGTGAGTGTTTTATCCTGGCCATTGCCAGGCTCATATCTTCTTCTTGGAGTGGGAAGGTGGTATTTCATAAATCACTGCCCTGGATAAGACCTCAGATGTCCTAGTGTGTGGGGTCAAAACTGAGTTGGCACACTGCACCCCTCTTCATCTCTGTGAGCTGCCCTCTGGCACTTGGTCTCTAATCAGACTTTATACACTTGCCACACTGGCCCTCTGTTCCCTGATTAAACTCAATCTCTAGCTCACATCGGAGCCTTTGCGGACACTGTTTTTTTCTGCCTGGATGTCCATCTCTTAGCTTGCCATAGTTGGTTTTTGATTTTAGTGTGGGAGGTGCTTCCTCAGATGGCTCCCTGGGTGCCCAGCCAGCAGGCACCCACCCCTACACACACTCGGTATTCAAGATTTCCCTTGTGGAATTTTTATCATGACGCTTGTCACTACCTTACAAGGTTTTGTGTGCTTGTTTTAGTCTATAACCCACACACTGTGCTTGACCTGTCCGAGTAGGCACCTGAACAGGGCCAGAGGGCTCGTGGTGCTCAATACACCATAGGTGCTAAAGTTAATGATTAAGTTTGTCCCCTTCCTATTGCCTTAGAGTGTGACTACTTTCCCAAGGAAGAGATCAATCAACTAGTGACATTATCCTCGGCATAGCCCACTCTACGGCTCCCTCCAATTAGGAAGAGGATTCAAAGCAAACCGAACGAAACCGCCAGTTTCTCAGCTCCCCCCTACCATGCAACCATATTCATAGCGCTCCACCTCAAACTAATTTTTTAAAAAGCCTCCCAGATTTGAAAAGAGACCCTTACAGCCTTTAGCCTTGATCAGGCAATCCCCATTCAACAAAGAGAAAAGTTTCCTTGTGCTCACTAGAAACAATGCCCTGGGACAGGTCCACAAAACTTCTTTAACCCACACTGCAAAGTAGAAAAAGTAGAAATTCTAGGAAGTGCAACCTGGGAGATGAATAAGAAACATATTTGCATGTGTATCTTGAATGTTGTGAGAGGAAGGCTTTGAAGCGGTGAAAGGTGAAGGAGCGGGCAGCAGAGGAACCAGGAGGGGCGGAAGCAGCCTCAGCGCTGACTCAGCGACTTTGCATGACTGGGGCTTGGTCAAAGCCTAGCTGTTTGGAGCAGGTCTCAGCTTGCCTAAGGGAACTTTCCCTTACATCCCGAAGCACCAGGGGCCAGCAGAGGCTGATGCCAATGTTTGTACTCATTGAATCCTAGAAGCTGGAATGAATACAAGAGAATAATTCGGAACACCGATATTTGCATATGGAGTGGAGGCGACTCACGAGCTTTTGTAAGGAACCCCTCTAAGGAATTCTTCAAGTATAAACAATTAGACGGCTTTATAAAGAACAGGCTCAGGTTTGAGGGTTGTACCTCAGCTGAGGCTCTTTGGCTTTGATCTGTAGCCCGCAAACTAGGAGTGGTGGCCACACACCTGTGATCCTAGCAATGGACAGATGGGCAGATGGAATCACAAGTTCAAACTTGCTCTTCTCTACACAGAATGTTCAAAGCCAGCTTAGGATGTCGGAGCCCTGTCCCACAACCCCCGATAAAACAACTGTAACAATTACAGGTTTAGTTTGTTTTTATCAACATTGTTTGCTGCAAGGTAACGTCCAGTGGTTTTGTTTGTTTTTAATTCCTTGTTTGTTTTTTTTTAACCCTTATTTGATTTTTGTGCTGTTTTGTTGAGGCAAAAGCTTTTTATCCCTTGAAAGTCTTCAAAAAGCAAGAGCAATATCCTGATGTGGGAGACTAAATACAAACTATGAAGTCATTTTGAGGAAGGGCTCTTTTGAGAAGGACCTACCAATTTGAAATGATTCCAGTCAATACTTTGGAAGCTTGTCTAGAAATGGTCAGAGACAAAGAAAGTGGACTCTTGGTTCTCAGTCCCTGGAGGAAGACCTCTCAATGGCTTTCTTTTGTAAGCGTGTGTTTTATTTGTTTTTATTATGTGCATATGTGTCTGTGTGACTGGGTATGCCCATTGGGAATGTAGGTGCCGTTAGAGGCTATCAGATCCTCTGGAGCTGCAGGCAGTTGTGAGCAGCCCGATGGAGGTGCTGGGAATTGAACTCTGGTCCTGTGCCAGCACACCCAGCATTCTTAACTGTTGAGACATCTCTCCAGGCTCCTCAATTCAGTGTTTTAAAGATCACCGAAGAGTTGCTGAGTAGGGTGGTATATGCCTTTAATCCCAGCCTTCAGGCGACAGAGACAGGGCCATCTCATCGAGCCCAGCTTAAGATTGTGATACCCTATTTGAACAGCTACTAAAATGACCAAAAAGAAGACTTGCTAATCGTACATTAGCCATGACAGGTCTGGATATACAGGGCAGCGTGAAGGTGTCGCTCAGCGGTGGAACACCTAGTTAGCACATGGGAGACCTTCAGTTCTGTCCCCAGTGCCACCAAACAAGCAAACAAACTGATTATTTAATTTGGGGACAAATGCAAGAATAGGTAATATTTCTAATGACATTGTTTTATTTAGAATTTCAAATGCTTAGACAAGGGAAAGAATATTCTCCTGAAAATGGTGTTAAATGATTCCAGAAAGGGTTGTGTGACAGTTAAGAGATTAAGATCCTAACATTATGGTTTTACGTGAAGAAGTTCGAATAAAATTGTCATGAGATGTGAGACTGAAAAATAGCAGTTTGTCTGTCTGTCTGATTGTCTTTTTTTCTTTTCCAACATTAGGAACTGAACCCAGGGTTCTGCATGTTTGGCAAGTGTTCTACCATTGAGCTACACAAGCAGCAAGCTGAGCAATATTTCTTAATTAAATATTATTTTATGTAATGTGTGTTTTTAAAATTAGTGTAAAAATAATATCTCAGAGGCTGAAAACAGGTCTCTGTAGTCAAGAGCAGGCATTGTTCTTACAGTGCAGTTCCCAGCACCTGAACAGGGCAGCTCACACTGCTTGTAATTCCAGTTAGAGGGGATCTCATGTCTGTGACCTCCACAGGGCCCCACAGGCATGCACATGCACATATCCAATCTCCAGACACACATAATTAACAATTTAAAAAAACAAAAGTGAAAGAAACAATATACCAAGTACTAATATGGTTTCAATGTGAAATGTTCCCTGTAGATTCATGTATTTGAACACTTTGTCCCCTGTTGGTGAGTTACTTTGGGAAGGTTGTGGAACTCTGAGGAGATGGAGCCTTGGTAGAGGAAGTGAGTCCCTGGGGGAGGGCCTTGAGGCTTTACAGCCTGGCCCTACTTCCTGTTGGTGCTCTGCTTCTTGAATGTGGACCCCAGCTAACCTCTAGCACCTGCTTCCATGCCTGGCCTGCTTGCTGCCATGTTTCTTCCACCAAAAGGGACTATATGCCTCCAGAATTATAAGGCAAAATAAATTTTACCCCTTGATGCTGTTTTGGTCTGGAATTGTATCACAGCAATGACAGTATCTATGACAACTATGGACATTTGACTTTTTCTGTGAACATCCCCAAAAGTTAACATTTCCAGTCAGGCTAATTAAGGCAGGATGATGACAAGGGTCAACTTCTATGTCATCTCTTTGTTTTGGGGCACAGTCTGTTTCTGAAAGACACACAGTCTACTGGAGGAGGCGGCTGGCTCTGGGGCTATCACAGTACCTATGCCCTCTGGGGAGTCATTTGTCTCTCTATGTCTCAGTCTTATCAACCAAAGGGGGGATAAAAGAGAGAAAAAGTCACATTTCTTTAACTATTAATGTATATTCTCAGTGGGAAGCAGAGTCCGGCCGATTCCACACTGATATTAATTTGACATCACTTTAGATGTTATTAATAGCAGTCTTACCTTTGCATTTTGTATCTACCTGCAGTTTATTTTATTTTTCAGTTTTATTTGAGATAAGTTCTTTCTGTGTAATTGTGCTGGCCTGGAGCCTCAAACTTTTGGTAATCCCTCTGCCTCAGCTTTCTGGGTTATATATGGTTACCACTGTGTACATCCTGCAACTGTATTTTTTTTTTTTTAAAAGGCAAGCCATAAATGTTGGCCTCATCAGCTGAACTACCGAGTCAGTTGTCTTTTCAGGCTATTCAGTTCTTCCAGAAACTGATTCTCCAGTGCTGGCAGCCTTAGGGTCAGGTGGTCAGGGATCACAGCCAAATCTCAAACCCTTCTAAAAGCTGTCTGATTTCTTAATCTTGCTTGGTCATGTCTTTCACTCTGAGATGGAGGTGGTTATCATACCTGCTTCACTGGGTGATGGAGACCATTGAACCTACATGTAAGTCCAGGAATAAATGGCAGCCATTGTCATTATTAATTATTGTTATTGTTATTTTATTCCCTATTTTGTGTGACAGGGTCTCATGTATCCCAGGCTAGACTCAAACTCACTTCATAGCTGAGGCTAACCTTGATCTCCTCCACCTTACACTCTTCCTCCATCCCCAACATGGATGAGAGTACAACTGTGTATACCACACTTGGCCAGATTATCATTTGTAAGATGGTTGGATCCAAACCAAGATCTTTCTCATAAACAAGCAAGTATTATGTCTTGATTGGATTTCTTTTTCTGTATGTGTGTGTATGCTGGTGGAAACCACCATACCTGGTTTATGTGGTGCTGAGATTGAACCCAGGTCTTTGAGGAGACTAGACAAACACTCTACCAATGAGCTACATCTCCACCTTTGACTAAGTTTCTTGAGAGACGTGTTAGGAGACTTTGAGAGCGTCCCCTCTCCCTAGAGCTTTCTAAGATAGGCTGTAATCCTGGCAGGACTCGGGTGGGATTTGCGGGGCAGAATGGCACTATCCCTTCCTTCAATAGCTTTCCGATTTTCTTTTGGGGTTTGCAGTTGAGTTTAGTAACAGAGGGAAAAAGCTGAATTGCATGTGAATCTGGTCTTCATCCTTTAAAGATGATGCCCAAATGCTATTTATATCCCAAATCCATTATCTGGTTTTGAAAGCTTCTGGATTCTCAGATGGAGTGATTGCCATTTTATACCTTAACATACCAGCCGGGCAGTGGTGGTGCACACCTTTAATCCCAGCACTTGGGAGGCAGAGGCAGGCAGATTTCTGTGTTCGAGGCCAGCCTGGTCTGCAGAGTAAGTTCCAGGACAGCAGGGCCATACAGAGAAACCTTGTCTCAGGAAAAAAAAAAAAAGAACTTTAGTATATCAACAATGAGTGTTCTAGACTAGGTACAGATTCCGGTCATTACCTTTCTCTGAGCCTGGTTTATTATTCAAAAGAAAACAAAAACAATAGAATTGTACATTGCCTGGAGCCATGGACTTGCCCTGTGTGAGTTGCGGATTAACACTGAGCCAGTGTAGTCAGCTGTTAAGTGGCAAATATATTTGGCTTTTATGTGGGCCAAGCTTGCCCTTACAGGGAAGAGTTAATCTTTTCCCTCCAATAAACAAACCCATACTAAACACTCAGATGCAGCAAGGGATGAATAGAGAAGAAACCCTGCTTGACAAGACCCTCCTAATGTTAGGAAGGGTTTCCTACTCAGGAAACCCAGTGGCTTCTGGGACTGGCACAGTGCTGGCAGGGAGATTGCCCAGGAGGGGACAGGATCCACCAATGCCCTTCTAGGCTCTCCGTAGCTGCTCTGCATTTTGAACCCTTATTTGGGATTCAAAAATTTTCACCAAGGTAGCCATGGAGTAATTAAAAATCATGAAAGCAACCTTCTTCATCCCCAGCTTCCTCAGAGTCAAAAGAACAAGTCAAGTGGCCCTGATGGTTCCTGTTCACCACTAGGTTATGCATATGCATGAGGTAGGGTGGGTCTTTCCAGTGCCTCTCTCTCTCTCTCTCTCTCTCTCTCTCTCTCTCTCTCTCTCTCTCTCATCTTTCCAAGTCCAGAGCAAGTAGGCAGAGACCAGCTCTGTCCGTGGTCTTCTCACTCATGTGATGACGCCCACCTACTGGTCTGTAAGGAAGGAGAACTGTTATCCTGTCTGTGGCACACACAGGAATTTAAGCTGCTAAAAGCTTCAGTAATGTTCCGAGGTCATGTGGTGACTCAGTACATAAGATCAGGAAAGGAGTCAGGGTTCTGGCCCTTCCAGTTTTACTGCCGTAGCCCAGGTCTTGCTGCGTCTTTAAATCCTCAATGGAGCAGAAGGCTGTGGGTATGAACAGGTTCCGTGTTAGCTTCCCTCATTAAGGAGGACTAGAGGTGGATCACCCTCGTTTTCCCAAAACTCTACTGCAAACGTGCTTTTTAATTTCAGTGATCAAGGCCTAAAAGGAGGTCACATCCACCCTGTCCCCCAAGCACACAAATTCGTTTGTTCTATCAGAGGCTGGTATTTCACAGCAACTGCTGATGGAAGTCTATATGGGCTAGACCTCCAGCTGCTGGTAAGCAAGTGTATGCTATTTATATCTCTCTCTCCCCCCACCTCTCTCTCTCTCTGTGTATGCTCAAAGGGATGGAATTTTTTCCTTCTGAGACGCATCGAAGCCACAACAGGATGTGGGCTCTGATGGAGACAAGGAGATCACTGGAATCTTGTCCACTGCTCTTCTCAGAGTTGAGAATGAGTCAGAGTCACCTGGAGGGTTTGTTAAAACAGATTACCTGGTTCGGAGGCTCACGCCTGTGACTCCAGCGCTGAAAAGGTACAGGCAAGAGTATCACAAGTTCAAGGTCAGCCTGGCCAACAAAGATTATGTCTCAACAAGACAACAGGGCAAAACTCCACACAGGCTGGGAAGACTGCTCAGTGAGTAAAGTAATTGCGTGCCGGTGTAAGGGCTGGTACCCACATAAATGCTGAGTGGCGGTAGTGACCCTCTGTAATAGCAGCACTGAGAAGGCAGAGATGAGATCCTTGGAGTGTAAGCTGGCCATCTTGCCTGTTCAAACCAGTGAGCCCTGAGTTCACGTGAGAGACCCTGCCCCCACTTATAAGGCAGAGAGGGTTAAAGATGACACCGATGGCCTCCACATCATCACTGGACCCTACTCTAGTGTCATTGATCAATCCGAGTCTTAAGACAGTGCCACACACTGGTGCCTTAAACAGCAGATAACTGTTTATCACTCTTCTGGAGGCTGATGATCCCAAGACCAAAGTGTTGCTGTCACCTGGCTTATGGACAGTATCTTGTTGCTGACCTTACATGTTGGCTATGTGACACAGGGATCTTGTCCTTTCTGGGATCTTGGATATAGAACTAATTCCACCACAGGGCACTCCCATGGTGACACAGTCACTTCCAAAGGGCCCCAGCTCTGAGTGCCATTACTTTAGAAAGTAGGATTTCAACACACTAATTTTATGGGAGCTATAAATATTCAGCTTGTAACTGTAGGGTTTGGCCCTCAACTGAGAAAAAAGAATTTCCAATTCTGTAGTGAACACTCTGACTGCTGGTCCCGAACCTACACTCTGGGATCACTGCTTTATTTTACTTTATTTTTAAGGTAGGGTCTGTTATGACTGGGTGTGGTCTCAAACTCATTAGGTAGCCAACAATGACCTAAACTTCTGAGTTTCCTACTGCTACTTCCCAAGGGTTAGGATCACGATGTGTACCACTACACCTGGGCTTTGTGCACACTGGGCAAGCACTCTCTCAAGTGAGATACAGCCTATCTATAGAGCACTGTTCTATTTTAATGGGCGAAAGGTACAGGTATATGAGAAAGGGTTGCCTTTCATGGTAGCAGAGAGGACCAAAGGAATGTATTGACATGCACCAATGCTTCCTTGAGGATGGTTTCGTGTCCTTGACAAATCAGGACAGTGGTTTCTGGACCAGTATTCAGGACAGAGGTGTTATTTTATCAATAAATAACAATAACAACAACAACATAATCATAACATTTAAAGGCTAGGAACTGTTGCCTGGCTAATTAAGGTCTACCATTGTCCAGATACCCTTCTGGGCTCAGAGCAAAATGGAGGATGTCCTTTGATAGCAGGGCTTCCCCTTCTCTGACCTTAATCCCCACATGCCTCTACCTGCAGAATGTCAGCCTTGGTTAACATTATAGGTTCAAGCCTGGCAGTGGTGGCACACACCTTTAATCCCAGCACTTGAGAGGCAGAGGCAGGCAGATTTCTGAGTTCGAGGCCAGCCTGGTCTACACAGTGAGATCCAGAACAGCCCGGGCTACACAGAGAAACCCTGTCTCAAAAAACCAAAAAAAAAAAAAAAAAAAAAAAAACAAAAACCAAAACAACAACAAAAAAAAACCACCCAACAACATTACAAGTTCAACTACTTCTACTTTTCTCCCAATTAGGACCCATTCAGCTAACACCTGAGATTCCTAGGATGCCTCTCCATAAGCCTTCAGGTAGTGACCTTTGACCATCCTAGATATTCCTACCTCCAAAACTGTGTAAGCCTTGAATCACTCCAAGTAAAGTCGATCTCTTCCGAAGCTGGTCCTGGTCATTACTGTATGTACTCACAGGGGTTCTGAACCCCCTGTCTGTCTTTTCTGCTCCATTTGACCTCCTGGATCAATATCGGCCAGTGGGGTCCACGGGCAGGTCAGGTCACAGGAACCATAAGAAATGGGTGTCGACCTTATATTTTAACTCTTTCTTGTCTTTCTCAAGAGGAAAAAGACAATTAATTTGATCACACCACAGTGTTTACAGTCTAGCAGAGTCAAACACTGCTCATGAGTGACAGCCAAGGCTCAGTAAGTACCCCTGGAAGGGTATGCCTTAACCCTAGAGTGTTCTAAGATCTCAGCTCTGTTCTTCTGTTCATTTCTGCTGGTTTCTTCCCTTCCTCTCGCCCTCCATTTCTTCTTCCTTTGTAGGTTATTGTTGTGGGATTTCTTTCCTGCATAAGGTTGGTCTTCTTAAGACATCTGCTTCTCTTTGAATGAATTTTGATATTTTGCATTTTCCTCACGAATTGTTCATTGTGAGGGGCTGGGCGATGGTTCAATGGGCGAATATTGGCTGAGCACTTGCTGAGTTTGGGTGCTGAAAGAATCCACATAAGTTGAGCATGACTGTCTTCTTCTACTGCTCTGAGATAGGATCTCTCTTTGGACCTGGAGCTCACCAATCGGCTAAACTGGCTGGTCTTAGATCCCTTGAATCCTCTTTTCTGCCTCCCGGTGATGAGGAGAGCACTTCCAATCCTAATTTTATACCCGGGGATAAACTCAAGTCCTGGTGCCTGGTGTGGCAAGCTGTCTTTCTGCACTGAGCCATCTCTCTAGCCCACAAATGATTCCTTTTTAAGAATTGTACTTTGCAGGGCTGAACAGGTGGCTCAGTGCGTAAAGGTGTCTCCTAAGACTGAAGATCTCAGTTAATCTGTCCTGACCATACAGTAGAGGAAGAGAAATGACTCCTGCTAGTTTCCCCGTGACCTCCATTGAGTGGACCATGACATCATGTACTCACACATATGCATATGAAATTAAAAAACTTAAATGTAATTAAAAAATAAAAAAAGAATGCTTTCCTATATGTGTACATGCCAGTGCCTTTTCTCAATCTCAGCTTTATGTATTGTGCTTTTCGTTTCTTGATTAGGCTAAGTGTATTTTTTTTAATCATTGTTCTACCATATCTTCTCTTTCTTTCTTCTGCCAGAGCCTCATTGAGCCTGGAATTCACTCTGTAACCCAGGCCGGCTTCAACTCCTGCCTCGGCTTCCCTCCTGCTGGGGTTACAAGCGTTCATCATCACATCTAGCTTTAGGAAAGATTCCTTATCTTAGAATGTAGCGGTAGTTAGCCCACTCTGTGCTCCTGATGGGTCGCATGCCCGTGCACCCACCCAAGAGCTATCTGGATTTGAGAATGAAACACACACACACACACACACACACACGCACGCACGCACGCACGCACGCACGCACACATACACACACACACAGGTGCGCACACCAGTTAATTTTAGTGCGTATTGACTAGTTTAACGGTTGGACACTTCTGATTCTTCCCATGGCTAGCAAACACTCCCTTCCAGTATTCTGGAGTTAACATCTTTAAAATCTATATTTCATTTCTGCTGCCTTAAACCTAACTGGGGAAGTGGCCACTAGGACCACTTACTGGAATTCTAACATGGCTGGTCCGTCCTAAGCCCTTCTCAAAGCAATTCTGATTCTTCCTTTAGTTCTCTCTCCCAAGCCGGGGAATCCTAAAGTCCCGCCTCTGTCTGTCCTGCCTAACCATTGGCTGATGCCATCTTTATTTACCAATCAGAGCCAACTGGGGGTAGGGTCACTAAGTGTCTACGGTGCAGATACTCCTGTAAGTAGTTTTGGGGACCAAAAATTAACATTATAACACAAGCAGCATTAGGCCAAGCCCACTTCAGAAAAGATGATTTAGAACACAGGCTGAGGGTTCAAAACCCACAGAAATTATCTCCCAACAGTCAGTTCTGCTGATTTTATATCCAAGTTTATTACAGGGGATAGATTCCAGTGTCCATTATGCAAGCATCCCTGGGTATCCACTGGGGATGGATGTCAGCGCCTCCCCCTCCAGATCCTCAAATCTGCAGATGCTTGTCTCTAACATAGGCGCTCATAGAATTTACATACAACCTACAAACATGCTTCTGTGTACTTTAAGTTTTTCTAGATTATTATTGTTGTTTGAGACAAGGTTTCTCTGTGTACCCCCAGCTGCTCTGGAACTCACTCTGTAGACCAGGCTGGCCTAGAAGTCAGAGATCCTCCTGCCTCTGCCTCCCAAGTGCTGGGATTAAAGGTACGTGCCACTACTGTGCAGCTTGGATTACTTAAAATATCCAAAACATCAGTTATCTACTGTAATGCTTAGAGAACGGCGGTGAAGAATCAGCATATGGCTAGCACAAAGGCATCCCCAAACCTTGTCAATCACAGTTAGAGCCATAGATGCAGAACCCATGGGTATAGGGGACTGACTAGAGTGCTAATACTGCCTTTCTGTTTTCCTTAGATTTTAAAACTTCTTTTGAGTTGAATAATTTTCTTCCTAAACAAATAATTTTTAAGTTAGCGTTATTTATTTACTTGTTCCTTTGTTTATTTGTATTGTTCCATGAGGCACACATGGAGGTCAGAGAACAGCTTATGGAAGTCAGTTCTTTCTTTTTAACCATGTGGATGCTGGGAACCGGACTCAGGTTACCAGGCTTGGGAGAATATGCCTTCACCTGAGCCACCTTAGCAGCCCAACAAATGATTTTGAGAGTTTGTTTTTTTTCCTTTTAACACACACACACACACACACACACACACACACACACACACACACACATCTCTAGTTATATTTCACAGACTTTAATAAGTAGGATTTTCCTTATTATTTGCTAAATGACCTGCATTTTTGTCTTTATTCACGGAAATTGAAGGTTTTAGACACAAATAATCCATCATCTTTAAGTCTTGCTGTTGGGTGATGCTGGTCTGGATACTACTTCTTTTTCTCTCGGCTTCTGCCGATTAGAGCAATAAAGCCCTTTAACAGAATTCCTGTGTCGTGTGTGCTCAATGAGGCCAAATTGCACTTCTCTGCAATTTGGAAGGAAATGGAATTGGAAGATAGAACTTCAAGTCCTAGCTCTGCCACTTTTTATTGGTAACCAAATAAATAACCCGATTTGCTTCGTGTACAGCTGTAAGACTGCACTGTGTTCTCTTCTGTGCAATTTAGGGCTGTGAGGAACTTGGAATTAGTTTCAATTAGACTGGCTTAATGATTTCTAGGCCCACTTGTTAGTTGAGTCAGCGTGGCCTGGGGACGTGGAGATGCTGAGTTCAGCTCTTGCCATGGTCAAGCTGATGCCCTGGCTTCCTCACAGATTCCTGTTTGACACAGGAGAAGAGCATCCAGACAACTCTCAGGACTCATTTTCTCCCTCTTCCTAGGATAGGCCCTAGGGTTGGCTAGAAGAGATGTCAGCCTGGTGTCAGAGCAGGCTCTGTGGAGACTCTTCCAGGAGAGGCTGTTTCCTGTCACAAAGCTTTCCCCTGCCGAGTTATCTGGGTGATCTGGCATTTCCTGTCCACAGATATGGAGATTGTCTTGGCTGTCTCCCCAGTGTGGCTGGGGACCTTACAGCTGCAAGAACATGGCTACTTCTTTGCCTGTAGGTTTTCAACACTGCAATACATGCCTGTCCTTCTTGTACAGCCCGTATGATTTGATGACCGTAGAGACATACTTTACACATATGGTGTCTTACAATCCCATAGCAAATGATGCTGTGGGAACGATGGAAACACTTGGTGCTCAGAAAACACCAGAAATTTCCCCCAAAGAAGCAAAGAAATAGGTAGAGCTCCAACTGCTTGGTTTGGTTCCGGATTTCAACTCTGGGGAGCCATTCCCATGCTAGACTTCATGGTTTTCCTGTAGGTGGCGCTAAAAGGTCTGATTCCACTAGAGTCTGTTTATTATGACAAGATTTCAACAGAGAAAAGTGAAGTGTAAGGAACACCATTTCTCCTTTGTCCTTTAATCCCACAGAGCAGCAGCCCTGAGGTAACATGACGATGCCACAGGAGAAAATTAACACATGGTGATGCAAGTATATTTCTTTGAGGAGAGATTTAATTCTAGACATATTCTGCTTACACGGAAAGCTGTGTCTCAGAAGAGAGGGAGGAAGTGTACAGCCAGCAGCAACAGTTGAGGAAGGCCATCCCTTGCCCCCGAGGTCCTGGTGTGGAGATGAGGTAACCCATGGCTTCTCTTTCACCCCCCACAGCTCTTTTGATAGTTATTTCCTCAATCTCACAGGGTACTTGTGGCCTCTGGAATGTCTGAAAGTTCCTCAGCGCTGTTGATTGTAGGAAATAGTTTGTTGGTGTATGGCTGCTGGAAATCCCTGGCGAGGAACATCTGGTTTTTAAAGGCTCTACAGTGCAAGAGACCTCCCACTTTTCCTCACAGCAGTTTGTCTTTCCTTCTTAGTGCCTGTCATTCAAAATGTGAGCCGTCAGCTTCCTGGTCTAGCCACCAAGCCTGCATCTTGATGCCATGTTTCCCTGCCTTGACAGACTATCTTTTTCTTCTGTGAGTTGTCTGTTTATGGTGGTGTATCACAGCAATAGAAAAGAGACAGACGTACTCCAGGTGTTATCTTCTAAGATCTGCTGGAGCACCCGTTAACACATTCTCTTCTTTTCTTCATAGTTCTTTTCTTCATAGTTCAGCAAATGAGGGATCCTCTGGAGTCCAGGTCACTCCTGAATCAACATTCTCCTTGGACACAACCTTCGTATGACTTATATGATCACCTTAGGGCAGCCAGAGTGATAATGCATGTCTGTGTGTACACTTTCCCAAGGATGCAGGGGATGGAGATGCTGGGCACAAGACGATCTCGTAACTATGGGTCGGTTGCTTCTTGGCCCCCACATAACAAGGCAGCATAGCATGAAGAGCATGTGGCGAAACAAAACGGCTTAGCTCACAGGCAGTGTACATCAGTGTGAGTGCCTGGAGGGAAAGGCATTCCTCCATAGACCTGCTGCCTCCACCCAGGCCCCGCCTCCAAGGAGTCACCCATGTAAGGTCTGTCAGTAGACTAGTCCACTGTAGAAGTTACTGCTCTCGTGGTGTTTGCAAGCTCTGCTCAGAACTCACTGGCTGGCAGCTTGTTAGAGCCCAGACTGAAGGCTGTTCAGGTCATAGCATGTGCAGCTGTGCCCCACTTTCCATGTCAGCATGGATTTTGAGTACAGGCCCCATAGACTTCAAGTTGTCAGGGGCTACCTGTGCCACACTGTGTATGATGGAGACAAATGGCTCCCTCTCCCCCCATATCTCCAGATCATACATTCCTTCCTCCAAATGCAAAACCTCCCTTCATGCCCCTGCCATCAAGCAATTAGAGACAGCCAAACTGCAAGCATCATGGATCACTCATCACCGAAGTGACATGGTGTTGTCTGTGCCCTCCCTGGACTACTCCCTGCCCGACCCTACTTGTCCTTGGGGGTTGGAGGTGAGGTGGTGCAAACTCCTGTATCAGATGAGAAACGCCACAGCAAGCTTGTGTGAACACTGCTGCAAGCTTCTTTAATACCCTCCACCTGGACCCCATTGGTCCCAAGAAAGCATCTCCTCTAAACTGCAGTTCCTGATTGGCTGGCATTGTCTACATCAGCAATTCTTGGTCTCTCAGGCAGTCCTCAGTTAGGTCCTCCTACAGGAGATGGCTTTGAGGCTGCGGGGCCTCCGGGTATATATGTTATGTAGGGATGGCTGCCACCGTTCCTCTTACAGCATGAAACCTGCCCTTCCTTGAGAATCTGTAAGGAACCCCCCTCCCCCAACACTGCCACATGGGACCCTGTCATGTTGTCTCTCTGTGGCATTAATATCTCTTCTAGTAAATCTTTTACCTAAAGGGCAATCTGGCTCAGTGCTCCCTGTGAGTCCCAATTCCCAAACTTCAGGAATCAAGCACTGAACCCATGAACCTTTTAAAAGAGCATTTTATACCCAAACCATAACACGCTACAGAGCTGTACCCTGTGGGCTCCTGAGTTGAAGGGATGATAGGAACTGAGAGGACGGTGATGGGAACAAAGTCAAGAAAGATTAACTTCATGGCAGAAAAGTAATGTTCTGAGGTTGCCCAAGTTTCTTTCTTTAAAAAAATTTTTTATTACATTTTATTATTTTGGTGGTGGTGTGTGCCTGTGTCCTTTCTTACGTGAGTATATGTGTGTGCGCGTGTGTGTGCGCGGGCGCGTGCGCTCAGTGTGGGTGTAGAGGTCAAAGGACACCTTGCAGGAATTGGTTCCCTTCTTCTACTGTGTGTGTACAGCAGAGATGGAACTCAGGCCCTCAGAACTGGTATCAGGTGCCTTAAACTACTAAGGCAGCTTACCTGCCCTTCCTAGATTTCTTTTTTTTTTTCTTTTTTTTTCTTGTTTTGGTTTTTCGAGACAGGGTTTCTCTGTATAGCCCTGGCCGTCCTGGAACTCACTTTGTAGACCAGGCTGGCTTCGAACTCAGAAATCTGTCTGCCTCTGCCTCCCAAGTACTGGGATTAAAGGCGTGCACCACCACTGCGTGGCTCCTTCCTAGATTTCTTAAAACTATAGTTCACAGTTTGAAATCTAGGATCTATGACTTTCTGTGATTCCTTGGTACAACTCAAACAAGGAGAGACTGTTGATCTCATAAGACTGTCCCAACTATGAAAGGAGTTTTGTGTCAGCTGCACAAATGTCTTTTAAATCTATTTAAATCTACTGTTCTGTTCATTCCTGGGTCATCCATTTGAACCTTCTAATATAACCTGGCTCCCCAAGAGACTGCCCCTAAGCTCTATCTGCTCCTCTCAACAGAACTTCAGTAATTCCAAAGATAGTTCAATTTGGCATTTTTGGGGATGTTCCCCGAGGAAATATTAAATTAGTTTTTATCTCTCACAGCAAAATAATAAATGTTTTCTAGTGTATAAATTAGTCTCCTGACAATTTGGCTATAAATACACACAGTAGAGCTTGAACTAAGAAAATCAAACTTATTTTTAACAGCAGTTCAACTAGTACTTCCTTAGAAGATTTATCTCTAACTTTTCAGAAGTAATTTTATGGTATTTATTCATTCATGCATTCATTCAACAAGTATTCATTTAGTGCCTAATATGTGCAAGGGCTTCTTGTAGGTACGTCAGTGAGCAGATCAATAAAACTCCTGTGGCTCTTGTGCTTTTGTGGAGACAGTACCTTGGAACCTTACTTGTGTGTTTATTTGTTTGGGTGATTAAAAATACATTATTGTTTTTTTTTACATTTATGTGTGTGTGTGACAGAGAGAGAGAAAAAGAGAGGAGAAAAGAGAGAGAAAGAGAGATGGGGTAGAGGGAGAGGGAGAGGGGGAGAGACGGGGAGAGAGGGAGAAAGGGGAAAAGAGATTGCTATGAGACATGTGGCGGTCAGAGGACAACTTTTGGGGAGTCAGTTCTGAGTCCCAGAGAACAAACATGGGGCATCAGGCTTGAAGAAAGGTGACCCTCCCCTCTGAGCCATCTCACAGGCTTCAAATTATTTTTAAACCAATACCTAAGGACATAAAAGCTGCACATACTACCAGGACACCAGGCCTGATTAATTTGATCATCCCGTTTTTCCTTCTTTTGTAAGACTTCTGTGGATGGGGCCAATGTTGCTCACAACTGTCTAGTTCTCACACGGTGCTGGCTCATAAATAGACACTCAGATATTTGAAGAAAAAAAAATAAACCAAGTGCTCAAGGCTTCATAATACGACACTGGATCTCCAGTGGCTGATCCTCTGAGCCTATAACTAATGTGCAGGTTTAGAAATTACTCATGGGCATTGCTGTCTCGTTCCAAGGTCTCTGGCAGTCAGTTTTTTGAAGGAACAGGAAATGACAGTGATAGTCAGGCAAAGGGTGGCCCTGAGCTTAGCTTTCTTGAGCTGCTCTCAGAGCTGGATGCTCTATGAGCTCTGGGTGAGTGGCATCGCAGTGGGGGCTGGGAGGTAAACCAGCTAGCCAGCTGGAGGATGTGGGAGAAACCTGCACTATTCTAGTAGAACCAGGATGAGTTTGTAAGGAAAGAGCTTCCCAGCCAACTCTCTCCACACCCCTGCATTGTCTGCACTGAACTGGCGAACCAGTAGTTGTCAGTTTCAGAATCTGATGCTTGGAGCAGTAGTGGGGAGAGGAACATGGTCTAGAGACATCTGAGACAAACTTAGAGCCAAGATCCTGCAGTGCACTCAGCTTTCCAAGTGCAGTCAAGCACAGGCGTGCATGCCAATCAAGTATGCCAGAGACTGGTCAGGCAAGCCCGTGGCAGGTCCCATGGCAAGGGTGACGATACATATGAGTAAGAGCTTGGATGGCAGCAAGGACAGAACTCTAAGCCCAGCTCCAGTGGGGTGACCCAGGAGCAAAGAACTGCGGTTTTCTGCTGGAGTTATCTCAAATTGGGAAGCTCCTCCACTCCCCTCTAGCGGGGAAACAACGATTTTGTTTTGGGCCACGCTCATAGCTATCCTAGCCATGGGTTAGACACATCTGCTCGTATGATGTTCTTCTTCAGCCAGAGTACTGGCTGCGTTCTATGTTAGACCAGGCAAGCCTATTATCTAGGCTCTGTTTCAGGAGAGAGCAGGGGAAGGAATGTGTGAAAGAATGGAAATTTCTTTTCCTTTCCTTTCCTTTTTCCTTTCCTTTTTCCTTTCTCTCTCCCTCCCTCCCTCCCTCCCTCCCTCTCTCCCTCCCTTCCTCCCTTCCTTCCTTCCTTCCCCTCTCTCTTTCTTTCTTTCCTTCTTTCTTTCTGAGACATAGTCTCAGAAATATCCTGTTGCAGGATATTTGATCATACCCTAGCATAACCCACTGTGTTATACACTGGAAACACTTGGTTTTAGTCGTGGTGTGGCTCAGCCTTAGCGTGCACCTTTAATCCAAGAGCTTTCTGATTGACTGTTGTAAACAGGATTAAATAAAGTCAGCCATAGGTCAAGGGGTGGAGCAAGCAACCATTTAACAGGAAGTGAACATAGGATTATTAAGAAAAAGTTATAGAGAGTAAGAGGGAGTCAGGAGGATGGATAGAGAGATGCTCAGGAAGAAGAAGGGAGGGACATGCAGTTTGAAGGAGGTTTTTTGAGACTGTGTGGGAGAGGGGCATTCCTGGTGGGACATCAGTTAAGGAGGAAGGTCAGCTGGGTGCTTTCTCTGCCTCTCTGGGCTAGCAGGTTTTCACCCCAGCGTCAGCTCCTGGGTCTTCAGTGGTAAAATTGAACAACTGAGATTTCGTTAAAAAACAAGCTGGCAGAAGGGATTCTCTGTGACTTCGGAGGCTGGGTGGGACATGACATTACAGCTATCACTGGGGTCTGTCTTGAGACGCTTGCTTTTGGAACTTGGCCACCGTGAGTGAGGAGTTTCAGTCTTTATGCTGTGTGAGAGTGTGCAGAGACTACGCCTATGGTGATTCACTGGAGATTTACAGTGCTCTCTGTGTAGTTGACACTATGGCTGATCCAGTACAGCAAAAGGAAGAGCCTGGTAGGGTGAAGGTAGATTAAAATGAAGGCGCAGGTTTCTAAGGCTCCCTCAGTGGGGTCACATGATGGTTAGTCTTCATGGTCACACCTTGAAAACAAACCTCTGGGTGTGTCTGTGAGAGTGTTTTCTGAAGGCTTTAACTCGGAGAGAAGACTCACATTGAATGTGGTTCCCATGAGCTGGGTTCTTGGGCTGAGAGAAGAGAGAGCAAGTGAAGCATGGACCCCCTTCCCCTTCCTGACCGCAGATACAGCATGGCACTCTTCACGCTCCTGCTGTCTGGCCCTGACTTCCCCACCATCATGGACTGTATCTCCCTCAAACACTTCCCCAGGTTGTTATTGTCAGGTATTTTGTCAGAGAAATGAGAAAAAGATACAAAGAATCCCTCCAGCAACCACTTGTAACAACAGGCATGAAATGCTGTCCACCTGGGAGGTGCATGGTGACCTGTGGGCTCACTGTGAGGGTGCTTTCTTCCCTGTACTTACCAGATCCTAGGCCAGGAGGGAAGTAGGTTTTCAGCCCAGGCTGTATGATTCCTTCCCCAGATCTCAATGCACAAAGCCAACCAAAGGCCACCCTTGCACATAGACTATAGATGGTCAGGTCTGCTACTCAGTTCTCTACATGTAGCCTGAGCTTCTGGCCTCCATCTACACTTGGATCTTGGCTGACAGTGGGTGGCAGTGGGTGGCAGTAGGTGACAGTGGGTGTCGGAGCACCATCCCCTTGAGGGTCTGCTCTGCTCTCTGTCAAGCTATTCCTGCTGCGGCCATGTGAAGTAGAGACAAGGCTTCCTTCTCACAGCTCCTTTCCCAAACGACAGCTTGTGAACGGCATGATTGCAAAGCAAGATAGATAGGAAAGCAAGCAGGCAGGGGAGAGAAAGAGTGGTCTTCACTTGGACCATGTGTTTCCAGGTTCTTGGTGTTTTGTTCAAAGAGTTGAAGAGGTGCACATGAACAGCAAAGCAGCAAAGGGCTCATTCAGAAGCACAACAAAGGTGCAGGTCTCTTCCACTGCAGACAGCAGCAGGCTGAGATTTGCTCACACATGTCTGTTTCCTGCTTAGACCATCTTTTTCTTGGTCCTTTAGGAGGGGGTGGTTGCTAGGGATGGAGCATAAGAGTCTTTTTGTTCTGACTGACAGGCTTGGATTATATAAGCCTTTGCTCCCTGTGTACAGCCTTTCCCACAATGCATCCGATTTTAATCATATACATATCCAATCATGCAGGTGCATATGATGACAAATAGGGGAGTCTCCTTAGAAGTTCACTCAGAGAAAACTATTTGCCTGACTGTGCATGCATTCCACGCCAATCTAGGTTAGACTGAACCACCGTCCCCAGATCCTGGATAAATTGTGAGATGCTTTTGGCCACTAGGGAAGTTACTAAGGGTTACTAAGTAGTGGTAAGTCTGAGTAACCTGTTGCTTTGTTTACAGAAGGGGGTATATGTGCTAGATGCAGATCTGACTCTGGGCGGCTGAGTGCATTCTTTGGAAAGGTATATGTATACAGTCTAGACCGACTGTGGACCCACACTGTTAAGCTTCCCCTCTGCTAGCTTCCTGAAAGCTCTGATTTCTCAGACTTCTTTTTAAAATAGTCTGGTAGCCCAAGGGAGAGCTCCAAGCGACCCTACAGAATACTGCCATTCCTTTCAGGACAGTTACATTTTCCCACTCTTTGTTTTCATGCCTCAGTCTTGAGGTAGAACATATCTATACCTGAAACAAATGACATGAGCAAGCCTCTTAGGTTTAGCAACTTTTGGAAGGTGTCTTAGTTAGCGCTCCATTGCTGCAATAAAAAAGTAAGTTGGGAAAGAAAGGGTTTATTCAGCTTACACTTCCACATTGCTGTTCATCACCAAAGAAAGTCAGGACAGGAACTCAAATAGGGTGGGAACCTGGAGGCAGGGGCTGATGCGGAGGCCATGGAGGGATGCTGGCTTGCTTCCCATTTCCTGCTTAGCTTGATTTTTTGTTTGTTTGTTTGTTTTTGTTTTTGTTTTTTAAATAGAACCCAGGACTACCAGTTAGAAGAGATGGTACTACCAACAGTGGGCTGGGACTTCCCCCAGTGATCACTAATTGAAAAAACGCCTTACAGCTGGATCTCATGAAGACATTTCCTCAACTGAAGCTCCTTCCTCTCTGAAGCCAAAATGATGACAGAAGCCAAAAGATGACAACCCTTCTGTACTGGCTGAACTTGTGTCACTTGATACAAGGTAGAGCCATCAGAGAGGAAGTTTGTTGCTGCTGAATGCCGGATCTACCAACAACAGTCAACAGAATGAAAGTAGCTGGAGATCTGAAGACTGCTTTGACATCAGACATGGAGATGCAGAGCTTGGAGTTTGCCCATCTGGCCTTTGGTCTTGCTTTGGTCCAATATTTTCTCACTATGATGTTTTGCAATGGTAATGTACATTCTGTGATATTGAAGGTATGTGATCTGCTTTTAGACTGTTAAATAATTGGATGAATCTCAGAAGAGACTTTGAACTTTGGACTTTTAACATTGTTGAGACTGTTACCGACTATGGGAATTTTGAAGTTGGATTAAATGTATTTTGCATGATTCTATGGCTAGCTATGGCCTCCATAGCTCAGGCGTGTGAACAAGCCTATGGGGACCAGGGAGTGGAATGTGGTGGTTTAAGTAAGTTTGGCCCAGGGAACATCACTATTAGGAAGTGTGGCCTTGTTAGAGGAAATGTGTCACTGTGAGAGTGGGCTTTGAGACCTGCCTCCTAACTGCCTGAGGACCAGTCTTCTCCTGCTTGCCTTCAGAACAAGATGTAGAACTCTCAGCAACTCCAGTGCTGTGCCTGCCTGGATGCTGCCATGCTTCCTACCATGATGATAATGGACTGAACCTATCAACCTGTAAGCCAACTCCAATTAAATGTTGTCCTTATAAGAGTTGCTTTGGTCATGGTATCTCTTCATAACAATGGAAACCCTAACTAAGACAGATGGGCTGTATGTATGTAGCCATAGTTTGCCTGTTGCTTTGGGTTCCATCCTGGGGCCATGCTCAAATTCTGTTTTTTCAGTATCGACCTTACCCATTGAGAGCTCTGAGATGGCTGTAAGCTGTTAGAGTTTGCTTAAGCAGAAAGAACTCACAAATTCCTGGAGAAGAATATCTTTGTTTCTGTCTGGCCAAGGACACTCCAGGGAGAAAAGGCATTACATCATCATAGCAGACTTTCATTGGCTGGCCATTTACTTGGCAGTTGGTTAGCTCTGAGTGTTCTGTACATCGTGGAGGCTTGTTCTGCTGCTTCAGTTTCTGGATTCAAAGGCCTTGACGTCATTAGGTTATGGCCAGCAAGTGAGATAACACAATGGTGAGGAGTTTTGGATGGTAAAAGGTGTGTATCTTCTGCTGGCTTACTCTGAGCACTGCCTTAAGGAACGTTGGGCTTTGCATTACTATATTAATTCGTGATGCAATATGCATGAGGGAAAGGATAATGGAACCATGACACCCTCTCTTCTTGGTGTCCCATAAAATGGGATGCAAATAAATTGATTTTTTTTTTTTTTGAAAATCACACAGCTTCAATTCGTGGCTCCTGACAGATTCCTGTCTTTGTGAGGCTCAGGTGCCATTTCCGTTCTCATTGTCACTCCTGTTTCTTGAAGGTTAATAACAAAACTGATTTCTTAAAAAAAAAAAAAGACACAATTATGCTGAGGAAATGGAGGAAGTGGCCACAGTTGCTTTTCTCCAAGCTTGAATTTGATGTTCTTTTTGGATGAGAAGAGTTAAAATGAACACCTCATTTTCTTTTCTTTTTATTTTTTTGCACTTAAAAAGCAACATAATTCTAAAGTGAAGTTTTACAAAATCCATCACACACTTCCAACCATTTGATGGAAAAAAAAAAAGAACAAATCTTCAAAGGGATCTTATATGAAAATACCCATTAGGCATGTACTGTAATAAAAAAATTTTAATGGCCATTTTATATTTCAGTTCTGAGCTCATTTTTAGTGAAATTACTTGGTGGCAAATGGAACCAGAGCAATCACCTGGGAGGCAGAGCTTGTGGCTTTCTGAGGTAATGGAGTGAGTACTCTCCGGTGACAGAATCCTCCCCGGGAGAAGCACTTGACAGAAGGAGCCTCCCCCAGTCTCCCTCTGATCCCCTTGGAGCTGTTGATGAGAACATTACCCTTCCTGCTGTGGGGCTCGGCCTTTTCAGTGTAGCAGAGGAAGCCCCATGGCTTCTGTTCCCTGAGAACACCCAGGACCTTGAATCCAGTGAGCGCAGGGACACAGGCTGCAGGGCAGAGCCTGCCCTCCTCGGAGAGTTCACAACAAGGGACTTGTGTTTCCAGGGCAAGGAAGCCAAGTCTCCTGAGGTCTCTTAGCATCTTAGTTTATAGGGAGCAGAGGATACAGGGGGCTTTTTTTCCCTCTTGTGCTAAATTTCTGAAAGGCAAACCAGGTTGCAGTGGTGTCCAAAGAAACCCTTCGGTGAAGTTGTGTTTTGTAAAGGGGTTTTCTCTTTGCAGTGAGGAATGGGGTCGATATGTTGAGAGCTAATACGTGAAGGCTGGAGACATGGCTTGGTGGTTAAGAACACTTGTCCCTCTTGCAGAGGACTGGGTTCCTATAACCCATGTGGCAGCCCACAACCACCTATAACTCCAGTTCTAGGGGATATGATGCCCTCTTCTGACCTCAGAGGACACTAGGCACACACATGGTGCACACACATACATGCAGGCAAAATGGTTGTATGCATAAGGTAAAATGAATATATATATTTGTATGATTAAACCTTCAGGCCTTTCATTTATGCTGGGTAGGACTTCTGGCTTTAATATTTGCTATTCACAGATTCTCTCTCTGTCTCTCTCTGTCTCTCTCTGTCTCTCTCTCTCTCTCTCTCAAAGATTTATTTATTTTATTTATGAGTACACTGTTGCTGTCTTCAGACACACCAGAAGAGGGCATCGAATCTCATTGTGGATGGTTGTGAGCCACCATGTGGTTGCTGGGATTTGAACTCAGGACCGCTGGAAGAGCAGTCAGTGCTCTTAACTGCTGAGCCATCTCTCCAGCCCCATTCACATATTCTCAGTGGCAAAACTTTCTCACCTGTAGGTATGGTGTGTAGATGAAGGGAGATTTTTACATATATACTGATCCCATAGTAAATATTCATAGGAATACTCTTGTTATAAATGTGACCCATTAGCCAAAGGCTCTGGATTAGCTGAGCTTTTCCTCTGAAGTTTAGCCTAGTATGACAGACCTGAGGTGACTGGGTAGAGAATAAAAACTTCTGGTGTTTCACCGAAGAACTCTCTTTCTTTACTTAAATTTTCAAGGCTGGAATAAAGCTGCTGCTGTGCCTGCCCTGGTGAGCAAGCCTCTCTCATCTTGGAGGACATGGATGCGTGACTGAGGAGGCTATTCTCTGAAGGAGTCTAATGACTGCTCCCATTTCCATAAAATACCTAGCTTTTGCTGGAATAGAATGCGATCTTCATGGGCTATCATTTAAAGAACAGAACATTTCCAATCCTTAAAAAAAAAAAATCTTTGTAAAGAAATGTTTTTGCTGGAGACTCAGATGAACCTGAGTTGCTTCTAGAATTAGGCTGTTCCCCCTCGGGTAGCATTCATTCCTGGGGAGGAAGAGGGCTTTGTGTGTGAACTGAATGGATTTATGAATGCAGTTTGACATCCAAGGCTCCAGACACCTCTACTTGTCAGCCTTCCAACTGAGTGTAACCAGGGAGTGTTCTTTCACAAGGGAGACAGTTTCCCTCCCTCCTGGAGTTTCAGAGCTAGATCTACAGATGCCAGATATGCCCTGGGGAAATCCCAGGTGGAGCCATGCCTCTGAGGAGTCAGAGAGGCGCTGAACTGGCACAGGTTCCTTGGGACACAAGACTGAGGCACCTTCTGTACTAGGAGACATACTCTGGGAGGGAGGGGGATTTAAAAAGTACTTATAAAAGCTGTGGATGTTGGACTAGGAATGGCCTCCGTAGGCCCATAGATTTGAATGCTTGGCTACCTGGGAAAGGCACTATTAGGAGGAACAGCCTTGTTGTAGGAAGTGTGCCCCTGGGGGTGGGCTTTGATATTTCAGAAGCTCAAGTCAGCCCCAGTGTTGTTCTGTTCCTGCTGCCTGCTGCTCAGGGTGTAGAACTCTGGGTTCTCCAGCAGCATGTCTGCCTATGAGCCACTATGGAGTAAACCTATGAACCTGCAAGCCAGCCCCAGTGAAATGCTTTGCTTTGTAAGAGTTGCTGTGGTCACAGTATCTCTTCACAGCAATAGAACCTCTAAGAAAAATGTATTTTAATGTAGAAAACTACCCCCAATACTAACTCTATAGTCACTATATTTCCTTCTGTAAAGCCAAGATTCTTTTCTAGAATTTAAAAAATTTATCCCTTGAGAATTTCATGCGAGCACTCAACCTCCTTCCCATTCCCCACTTCCCATCCGTCTCCTCCTTTTCTTCGTTTTAAAAAAAATAATTTGGTTAATCTGGTCAGCATTGCCTTTATGTGCAAGGGAATGGGGCCACCCCCTGGAGCATACAAGGTCACGTTACCTGTGGCCACATCCCCAGAGAAGGTGGTGATTTTATTTTGTTTTTTACAAGATCTCATTCTATAGTCTTGGATGACCTGAAACTTCTCATGCAGCTTAGGCTGGCCTTCAACCCATAGACACTGGCCTGCTTCTGCCTTCTGAATGCTGGGATTAAGGGGTGAAACACCATGTTCTAGATGGCTCTACGAGGAGAATTTTAATGTCAAGCTGATGGAGACTATGAATCATACAGATTTGGCCTTAAAAACTCTTTGTTGGGACTGGAGAGATGGCTCCGTGGTTAAGAGCACTGACTGCTCTTCTAGAGGTCCTGAGTTTAATTCCCAGCAACCACATGGTGGCTCATAACCATCTGTAATGGGATCTGTTGCCCTCTTCCGGTGTGTCTGAAGACAGCTACAGTGTACTCATATACATAAAATAAATAAATAATTCTTTAAAAAAAACCTTTTTGTTGTTGTTATTTCTATTACATTTACTTATTCCTCTGTGTGTGCTTGCCCTGGCACACATGATGGTTCCACCTTCTGGCATGTGGGAACTGGAGTTTGGAACTCAGATTGTTAGGTTTAGTGGCAAGTACATTCATCCTTCAAGCCATTTGCTGGCCCTATATTTGGATTTTAATATTGATGAGTTGCATTTGTGGTCACAGACTAGTAAAGCCTGAGGTATCTGTCTCTAGGGACAAAGAAATGATTCCCACTATATATACATATATATATTTAGACTATCTTGTTCAACTCTCCAATTCACCCCCATTCATTATCGTTCATTGGCTTTCCATCCATAAAAACTGCTGAAGATTTTTTTGGAAGCCCAGTGAGCAGAAAATTCAGTCACTCAACCTCAGACTGTTCTTCATCACCAATGACAAACAGCCCAGTGTGACTGTTTAACTACACTGACTGAAGGCTCCAGATGTTTGACACTGTGTAAGACTGTCAATCAAGACGGCAGAACTTTTCACTTGTCAAATTATTGTCCTGATTCCTGAGGAGACTATTCTCCAGCAATAGTTTAGAATCTTTTCGGTTTAACTGGGTGATTTTCCTCACTCAGCCACTGGTGTCTGCGACCTTAAGGACAATAAAGCATTGATCTCATAGTTGGGTATAGTGGATCCCATCTCAAAGGTTTCTCTCGATGAGTCCTGGAAGCCATAGGACCCTTGGCCTAAGCTGATGGGGAGACGATCCCAGAGGGAAGCATGTGAGACTGAGCCTACGGCCCAGCTCTCAGATGCCAGAGCTTGAGGAAAGCTCTCAGATGCCAGAGCT
>NW_021604597.1:2100597-2106802 GCF_004785775.1 Grammomys surdaster
AGCTCTCAGATGCCAGAGCTTGAGGAAAGCTCTCAGATGCCAGAGCTTGAGGAACGGCAACCAGAAGAGGGGAGCCAGGAACTCCGAGGACCTAAACACCAAGAGAAGACCCCGCGTCCCAAAGGGAAGGTTAATTCCTGCCTGTACATTCTCTGGCTTTTCGGGGAGGAGTTGAAATTAACTCTGCAGCTTCTTAAAATAAGATTCTCTCTTTTTAGCCGGGTGGTGGTGGCGCACGCCTTTAATCTCAGCACTTGGGAGGTAGAGGCAGGTGGATTTCTGAGTTCGAGGCCAGCCTGGTCTACAGAGTGAGTTCCAGGACAGCCAGGACTACACAGAGAAACCCTGTCTCGAAAAAACAAACAAAAAAACAAAACAAAACAACAAAACAAAAACAAAAAACAAAGATTCTCTCTTTTTTACGTGTCTTTTCTTTCCTGACATGGACGACAGGTGGTATCTGCTGGAAGTCACTGTAATATCCCTCGGTTACAATAAACTATGCAAAGAGCTGTGGAGGAGGAAGCAGCTTGAGGTGGTTTGCACATGCTTGGCCCACAAGTGGCACTGTTAGGAGGTGTGGCTTTGTTGGAGTAGGTGTGGCCTTGGAGGAAGTGTGTCATTGTGTGGGTGGGCTTCCAGGGCTCCTATGATCAGGCTCTGCCCAGTAAGGACAAGCGAGAGCCTCCTCCTGGCTGCAGAAGTGAGTGAGTCTCTCCTGCTTGCCTTCGGATCTAGATGAAGAATACTCAGTACCTCCAGCACCTCATCTGCCTGCGTGCTACCATGCTTCCTACCATGTGATAATGAACTGAACCTCTGAAACTGTAGGCCAGTCCTAATTAAACATTTTCCTTGTTAAGAGTTGCCTTGGTCATGGTGTCTCTTCAGAGCAATGAAACCACAACTAAAACATGGCCCTTACTCCTCGAAGCCAGGATGCCCAGCAATTGAGGATAAAAGGACATATAAAACATGCTTTATAAAAATAATTTTCCCTCCTCTCTTCCTCCTTTGCTCCTCTGATTTCCTTTTTCTTCATTCTTTTCTTCCTCCTTCCCATCCCTCTTCCTCCTCTCTCCCTCCTGTTGTCTCTTCTTTCTTTCTATTCTCAGACGGGGTGGGGAGCTTGCTAAATTGCTCAGATTGACCTTAAATTAACTCTATATCCAAACCGTCCCAAAATGACAATGCTCCTGCCTCTACTTCCAGATAGCTGTCGTAGGATATCTGTGTCACTGGCTGCTGTGTATGGGTATTTTTAATGTGTCAGGTACTATTTTGAGGAATTTACAACACTGAGCCTTTTAATTCTCATGGAAACATAAAAACATTATTTTTGTTGTTTTACATTTTGAAATATTTATTTACTTTTTGTGTGTGAGGGTGGGGTACGTGTGCCTCTACATGTATGTATGGGGGGGGGAGAAGAAAACTTTCAAGAGATGGTTCACTCTTTCTGCTATGTGGGCTCTGAGGATCAAGCTCAGGACATCAGCCTTGGTGGCAAGTGTCCTCACCTAATGAGCCATCTTGCATTCTGATCTCAGAGAAACTTTGAGCATAGGTACTATGTTTATGTTTTCCAAATAAGGAATAGAAGGCACAATGTGACACTTTCTCGAGGACACAGAAGAATAAATGGCAACGTTTATTCCGGCTCAGCCACTCTCTCTCTAGAATCTAGCCAGGCCTTTAAGTAAGTCATCTCGCTTCCCGTTCCATTTCATCAGGATCTCTCCACCCCCAAACACATCTCTCTCCAGAACACAAACAACATCAAAGCAGCAACACTGGGCTATAACTCAGTGCAGACGACTTACCCAGTACCCGAGACCCTGTTTCAGTCCCCAGCACTAAGCGAAGAAGCATAAATACAGTGTCAATTGCTGGAGAGGTAGTTCGCTAATTGCTGATTCCTGGAAGCCAGCTGGCTGTGGTTGAGCCCTCAGTGTTCTGTTGGAATTTACAGACCCATGGCGCTGTGAACAAATAGGAAAGAGAAACTGAGGGACTCTGAGAAATCAAAAGATGACTGTTTTGAAGGATTCTTTGGGCAGCTGCAGAGACAGCTCAGTGGTTAGGAACACTTGCTGCTCTTGCAGAGGGCCTGAGTTCTGTTCCCGGAATCCACTTTGGGCAGCTCACAACAGCCTGCAACTCCAGCTCCAGGGGACCTGATGCCCTCTCCTTACCAACATGGGCACTAAACCCATGTCAGTGGTTTCACTGGCTTGGTAGATGAAACAAGTGTATTTGTTGACAGGTGGCCAGACCACAGCTCCTCATTTACAAACAGCAAGCGGGCTGTCTTCTTTTTGCAGTGACATAGCCACACACTGACACACATGTATACATGTAAGTAAAAATTAAAACTGAAATTTGTTTTTAAAAAAATATTCTTTAGGATAGGTGATAGTGTTTGCTTAGCATGCATGAGGCCCTGGGTTTGATCAGCATAAATGCATAAATTAGACATAATGGTACATACCTATAAGATCAGCACTCACTGGAGAGTTAGTAGTTCAAGGTCATCCTTGGCTATGTAGCGAATTTGGGGCCAGCCTGTGCTACATGTGACCCTGTCTCAAAAATAAAAAGAAAAAAGAAAAAAGAAAGAAAGGAAGAAAGAAAGAAAGAAAGAAAGAAAGAAAGAAAGAAAGAGGGAGAGAGAGAAAGAAAGACATTTAGAAGACAATTGATTTGGGAAGTGATTGAATTCCTTTGATAGTTGCTTGTTTATTTGACAAAAATGTTTGGGGTGGGTGAGAGAATTCTCCAACTAAAATGTTCACAGATCAGCATGGTGCATTGAAGACCAATCAGAGACTCAGTGGTAAATTATCCCTAAAATGCATGCAAGTGGTGAGAAAAGACATTTGCATTCACTTCTCCCTTTCAAACCACTTTGCAGTGACATTTGGCGAAGCTTGTCTTTGGCACGAAGCCTAGGAAATGCACACGTGGCTGCCGCGTGAACAGTCTGGCACTGTGACTCACAAGACGTTAGAATTAGAAGACAGTGTGGCTGGGTGTCAGTGGTTTCATTGGCTTGGTAGATGAAGCAAGTGTATTTATTGACGGGCAGCCAGACCACAGCTCCTCATTTACAAACAGCAAGCAGTCTGTCTTCTTTATGCATGTGTTTTTAAAAAGTAACCACTTGCTTTTCTTTCAGAATTTTATTTACTTAAAAAACTATTTTAAAACATTTATTTATGTTGTGCGTGTCATGTTGCACGCGTGCTGTTAGAGACAATTTGAAGGAGTAAGTTCTTTCCTTCTGCTGTGTCGGGCCCAGGGATCAAGCTCAGGTCATCAGGCTTGACACCTGTGACATTCTCTGCTGAACCATCTTGCTATACGGTCACAATAAAGGTTGACAGTCTTTGGAAAACTGCAGGTTTCCAGAGACTGGCAGTAGTCACTTGCAATGTTATTTTCCCCAAAACTAAAAATCATGGCTGTTTACAAAGAAACTTGTGGAAATCAGCACAACCCAAAATTTAGCATTTCATAAGAATGTTTTTTAAAATTAAAAACAGATTCTTCTTTCAAACAGTCCATCCTGACCAGTTTCCCCTCCCTCTTGTCACCCCCAGCTTCTTCCTCACCCTCGCACCCTGACACCCCCATGTCCTCTCTCCCCTGGATCCATCTCCCCTTTGTTTTCCTTCAGAAAAGAGCAGGTCACCAAGAGACAACAAGCAAACACGACAAAGCAAGACACAATAAGACAAGGCGAAAGCTGGACAAGGTCACCCAATGGGAGTTTGAGAAGCAGGCAAACGAGTCAAAGACACACACACTCACACAGTGAGGAATCTCATAAAAACACCAAGACAACAACCACACCATAGACTCAGATGATCTAGTGCAGACCCATGTAGGACCTGTGCTTCTTGCTTCAGTCTTTATGAGCCCCTGTGAATCCTGCTTAGTTGATTCAGTGGGCCGTGTTATCCTGGTGTCCTTCATCCCCTCTGACTCTGACAATCTTTTCTCCCCTCTTCCAGGGGATTCCCCAAGCTCCGAGGGTAGGCACCTGATTCATTGTTGATATCAGTGCCTGTGCTATCAGTGTTCTATTCAGAAAGTCATCTCCTGTGCCAATGCTTGAGTAGTATTGAAAACTATTCCCCACTTTCTCTTCTATTTATTTTTCTGGTTTAGTGTATCTGGTTTTATGTTGAAATCTTTGATTCATTTGGAGTTTTGTGCAGACTGATAAACATGGATCTGTTTGCATGCAGACATGAAGTTTCCCACACCATTTGTTGAAGATGCTTTCTCTTTCCCCGTTGTGTCTTTCTGGCTTCTTTATTAAAAACCAGTTGTCCATAGCTGTGTGGATTTATGTCTGGGCTTTCAATTTGATTCCATTGATCAATCTTTCTGGTTTTGTACCAATACCATTTAGTATTTATTATGATAGCTCTGTAGTACAACTTGAAATCAGGGATGGTGATACCTCCAGATGTTCTTTTTATTGTTCAGGATGGTTTTTAGCTATCTTGAGTTTTCTGTTTTTCCCATATGAAATTAAGAATTGTCTTTTCAAGGTCTGTAAAAGAATTGTGTTGGAATTTTGATGGGGGTTGCACTGAATCTGTAGATTGCGTTTTGTACGACGGTCATCTTTACAATGTCAACCCTGCCGATCCCTGAGCATGGGAGAGCTTTCCTCTTCTGAGATTTGAAGTTTTTATTGTATAACTCTTTCACTTGTTTGGTTAGAGTAATCTAAGATACTTTATATTATTTGTGGCTATTGTGGAGGGTGTTATTTTCCTGATTTCTTTTTCAGTCCATATGTTATTTACATTTAGGAGGCCTACTGTTTTTTTTTTTTTTTTTTTTTTGAGTTACTCTTGTATCCAACCACTTAACTGAAGGTGTTTATCAGCTGTAAGAGTAGAATGGGGGGGGTTGCTTATGTATAGTATCATATCATTTGCAAATATCAATCCTTTGACTTCTCTTTTTTTCTATTTGTACCCCCCTGATCTCCTTTAGTTGTCTTACTGCTTTAGCTGGAAGTTTAAGTACTACATTGAATAGTTAGGGAGAGAGTGGGTAGCCTTGTCTTATCCCTGATTTTGGTGGAATTGCTTTGGGTTTATCTGCATTTAATTTGATGTTGACCTGTTGGTTTACTGTGTATTGTCTTTACTGTGTTTAAGTATGTTCCTTGTATCCCTACTTTCTAAAATCTAAATCTAAAGTCTAAAATCTAAGACTTTAATCATGAAGGGGTGTTGGATTTTGTCAAAGGCATTTCTGCATTGCAAGAGTTGATCATATTTTTTCTTTCAGTTTGTTTATATGTGGGTTACATTTGTAATTTTATATATTGGACCATCTCTGCATCTGTGGAATGAAACCTATTTGACCATGGTTGCTGACCTTTTTATGTGTTCTGGATTCAGTTTGCAAGTATTTCATCGAGTATTTTTGCATCTATGTTTATAAGAGAAACACCCAGAACCCCCTCTGACAGGCGATCTGAATTCTTGCTTAGGCTGCGAGGCTAAGCACTGCAAGGGAATATAAATAAAAGATAAAAATATCTCTCTGGGTTCCCTGAGGGACAAACCTTACTGCATAGGGGTTGATGTCAAAAGTATCCCCCACCCCAGGAAAAAGACATCTGGGTGGGTATGCCCCTCATGCCTCACTGGACAACAACAGGGGGACAGGAGCCATTACAAGGTCCCCTTCAAATACTGGAGGTCAGGCCTCTATCCCCGCCTTCACAAGATTAGAATTGCCACAGCCTGTCTATACTTAGAGAAGGGAGGAGATGTCAGGGGCATCCCTGCTTATACACTGAAGGCTTAAAATCACCCATAGGCCTAAAATCAGCAAAAGGCCTGTCATACATGAATACTAACACCAAGTCTTGGGTCTCTGTGGATAAACACTGAAACAGATGGCTATAAGCTAATGTAAACTGGCAGCTTTTGTGGAAATTTACAAGCCTGAGTAGTCATAGACCTTGTAAATAGGTAGCCTTGGCAGATAATACCAACTTAGATAAGGACAAATGAATCATAGGCAGAGTCATAGTGACCTGTCCCCTGAACCCTTAAGCAGCCGATACCCTGTTCTGAAAGATATCTGTATTCCCCAGAACACCCACGCTCCAGTGTCATCCCCTTCCCCACATCCTGCCTTTTTGTGTTTATAACCCCTGTGTGAATGG
>NW_021604597.1:2107202-2124049 GCF_004785775.1 Grammomys surdaster
TATATATATATATATATATATATATATATATATATATGAAAAATTTATGTGATTTAGGTATCAGGGTAACTGTGGCCTCAAAATGAATTGGACAAAGTACCTTCTGTTTCTATTTTGTGGAATAATTTGAGGATTACAACGGTTAAATCTTTGAAAGTTTGGTAGAATTTTGCACCAAAACCATTTGACCCAGGCCTTTTTTGGGGGGGAGGGGGGAGTTGAGAGACTTTTAATGACTGCTTCTGTCTCACTAGGGACTATGTAGGTCTGTTTAAATTGTTTCTGTTCTTGATTTAACTTTGGTAAGTGGTATCTATTGAGAAAATTAAACATTTCTTTAGATCTTCCAATTGTGAAGTAGAGGTTTTTGAAATTTGTCTTTATGATTCTCTGGATTTTCTCAGGGTCTGTTGTTATGTTCTCTTTCTTTTGTTTCTGATCTTATTCTCGCTCTGTCTTTTAGTTAGTCTGGATGAGGTTTGTCTGTCTTGTTGATTTTTCTCAGAGAACCAACTCTTCGTTTCATTGATTCCTTGTTTCTATTTGCTTGATTTCATCCTTTTGTTTGCTTATTTCTTGCCGTCTACTCCTCTTGAGTGTGTTTGCTTCTTTTTACTCTAGAGCTTTCAGGTGTGCTGTTAAGTTGCTAGTATGCGATATCTCATATACAGATATGTGTGTGTATACATATATACATATATATATATAATGTAATATATATGATATATATGTTTACATATGTATATATACATGCACACATGTATGTTGGTACTTAGTGCTATGAACTTTCCTCTTAGCACCACTTTCATTGTGTCCAGTAGCTTGGGTATGTTGTACATTCATTTTCATTTAATTCTAGAAACTCTTTAATTTCTTTCTTGTTTCTGTCTTGACTCAGAGGTCATTCTGTAGAGAGTTGTTCAGTTTCCAGGAATTTGTAAGCTTTCTGTTGTTTCTGTTATTGTTGATATTTAGCTCTAATTTATGGTGGTTTGATAGTATTCAGAGAGTTATTTCATTTGTTTGTTTGTTTCTTTTGTATTTGTTGAGGTTTACTTAGCGTATGAGTATGTGGTCAATTTTGAAGAAAGTCCCATGAGGTGCCAAGAAGAAGGTTTATTGTTTTGTGTTTGGGTGAAATGTTCTATAGAATATCTGTTAGGTCCATTTGACTTATAATGTTGTTAGCTCCAGGATTTCTCTGTTTACTTTTGCCCTGATGGCCTGACTATTGGCAAGAGTGAGAGTGAAGTCTCCCACTATCCGTGTGTGAGGTTCAATATGAGATTTAAGCTATAGTAAAGTTTGTTGTATAGAAGTGGGTGCCGTTGCATTTGGGGCTTAGATGTTAAGAATTTAAATGTCCTCTTGGTAGATTTTCTCTTCAGTGAGTATTTAGAGTCCTCTACTATCTCTTTTGATTAATTTTTGTTTGAAGTATATTTTATTAGGTATTAAAATGGTTACATCAGCTTGCTTTGTATGTCCATTTGCTTGGAAAATCTTTTTCCAACTCTCAGGTCCAAGAATAGACCATGAGGTGATATCTATTCTTGATGTTGAGGTGTTTCTTGTATAGAGCAGAAGAATGGATCCTATTTTCGAATCCATTAATTAGTCTGTGTCTTTTTATAGTGGAATTGAGACCATTGATATTGAGAGATATCAACAACTGATGATTACTGATTCTTATTTTTTGTGTGTGTGATGTTGGTGGTGTTTTGTTTTGGGAATTCTTTAGATTTAACATGTTTGTTGACCAGTTCTATTGTATCTTCAATGCCTGAGATTCTCTCCTCCATCTCTTACAGCCTTATTGGTAAGGCTTGCCTCTGCAGTTCCTGTTCACATTCCTAAGTTTTTTATTTCCAGATTCCCTCAGCTTGTGCTTTCTTTACTGCTTCTATTTCCATGTCTGGTCTTGAACAGTTTTATTCATTTCCTTGAATATTAATTTCATTTTTAAGAACCTCTATCATCTTTAAGGTCTCTTTCTAGTACTTCAGCTGCATTGGAATATTCCAGTCTTGCTGTCATAGGACACCTGGGCTCTGGTGGTGGCATGTTGCCCTGGGTATTATTGTTGGTTGTGTTCTTACACTGGCATCCAGGCATCTGGGTTTGGGGTAAGTATAGATCTGGATGCTGGTTTCTGGGTTTGCCTTTGTTGGCTCTGTGTTGACTGTTTATCGGCCTGCTCTGCTGTTGTGTTCACAGGAAATGCTTGCTGGCACTGAAGGCTGGGATGCAGTGATGAGGCTGGGGAGGTGATGGTCTGTGGGATCCATAGGATGCATGGACCAGTGTTCCGTTGCAGTGTTAGGGATGACCCTGAGGATTGGGTCTGGGGGAACAGACAGAGTGGAGAAGGTCCTTGGGCAGCCTAAGTGGTCTTCTCAAAAGAACATCTTAATATTCAAAATGAACCCCACCCCTACCCCACCCCAAAGGACACCTGCAAAGTCTTCAGAGGTTACACTGGTTAGTTACACAACCCTAGTAGATTTCTTTTAAGTATAAAATTCATTTTTTTCTGTAATGTGAAAATAACTATACACCAAGCAACTGGATGTCCATTTTAACAGATTTAAAACAAGGGACAATCAACTTCTGTTACCAGAGGGCACCAATGCTCATGTTGCCAGGACAATTGCAAACTATGGGATTATAGCATCTGGGACCATAGAGAGGTCACCTGAGGTCTGTGGACTGGTCCCGTTTAATGATGCCAGAAGACTGTGAATCCCTTCTTCAGGGAAGATCTTTCCTGCATTCCTTCATGACTCTGTCTAGTATCTAACAACTTTCCTGCCACACATTATCAGCAGCAGATCATAGATTCATCCACCTCCATGTATTTACTGAGCATATATTATGTTCCCACTGAAACAGCAGTGGACAACATAGGAAATGTCTCTGATTCAGGAACTTGCACTTCAAGGAGGGAATGATCATAATAACCCATCCGTACAAAACAAGATGGATCCAAAAATGGACACAGTAAGCATGATGGGAACACCTGACTGGATGGAAGTCATAGAAATATAGAATTTCCTGGGGACAAATTGTCGGTCACATACTGGGTGGCTTAAGACAACCAAAAGGGATTACTCTCTCTCTCTCAGGGTCTCAGTGGCCCAGGCTGGCCCCTCTTCTGACTCTGTAGCTGTGGATGACCTTCTACTTCTGATCCCACAGACATGCACCAACACACATAGTTTATGCATTTCTCGGGATCAAACCTAGGACTGTGTTCATGCTAGGCAAATTACTAACCAAGACATGTCCCGCCCTGCATTTTAAATATTGTTTCTATGTTTATTTAATGTGTCTGTTGGGGAGGGTAAGGGGTGACATTGGTGCCACAGTACTCAAGAGGTCAGAAAGTAGTTTAGAGGGGACAGTTCTCTCCCCTCACAATGTGTGTTTTGGGTCATGAGGCTTGGTGACAGGTTTCTAACCTACTGAGCCATCCTGTTAGTCCCCATTTCCTGATTTTTTTAAACATTTTTTTTAACATTTTTTTTTTTTCTGAGACAGGGTTTCTCTGTATAGCCCTGGCTGTCCTGGAACTCACTCTGTAGACCAGGCTGTCCTCGAACTCAGAAATCCACCTGCCTCTGTGCCTCCCAAGTGCTGGGATTAAAGGTGTGTGCCACCGCTGCCCAGCTCCATTTCCTGATTTTTAACTAAAAACCAAATTGTTCTTGAGAGTGAATCTTACTATGTAGCCTTGGCTGGCCTGGAACTCACAATCCTTCTGCTTCCATTCAGGTGTATTGGGATCTCAGGCATGCACTCTCCCAGATCTCTTACAGCTCTACAGAGGCCAGTGTCTGAATCCACCTTACTCAGATGCTGTGTGACTGCAAGTAGGACATGTCATGGGTTCCTCCAAATCTATCTGCCAAAGCCACAGTTCTCAGTTGTCTTAGGGTTTTATTGCTGTGAAGAGACACTATGATCAAGGCAACTTTTATAAAGGAAAACATTTCATTGGGGCTGGCTTACAGGTTCAGAGGTTCAGTCCATTATCAGCATGGTGGGAGGCGTGGCAGCATCCAGGCAGAGTGCTGGAGAAGGAGCTGAGAGTTCTACATCTTGATCTGAAGGCAGCAGCAGAAGACTGAGCGTCACAGTGGGCGAAGCTTGAGCATATATGACCTAAAAGCCCAGTCTCCACAGTGACACACTTCTAATGAGCCCACACCTCCTCTGATAAGGCCACACCTCCTTATAGTGCCCCTTCCTATGGCCAACCATTCAAATACAGGAGTCTATGGGGCCTTACCCACTCAAACCTCCACATCGGTGTAACTGGACTTGAATGGGCTAGAGAAGCCAGGAGCATAATTAAGTTTAAATGAGGTCCCAAGGTTGAGATCCTAATGCTGTAAGATTGTGTCCTCGTGGAATGAGGAAGAGAGACCAGCTCCCTCATCCCCCACACACCTTTCTTTTCCTGCACATGCGTCACAGGGGAGGTCATATGAGGACACGGAGGAAAAATGACTGTCTCTAACCCAGGAAACGTTCTCACCTGAACTCATCCTTGATGTTGGGTTTCAGAGCTTAGAAATGTGAGAAAAAAAAAGTCTATTGTTCAAGGCACACAGCCCGTGGTATTTTGCACAGCATCCTTGTAGAATCTACAATGTAAATGAAGATGGTCCACCTGACTCCTTCTGTATCGGCTGTTCCTCTCAAAGTCTTTAGCTCACCCCAGTTTATGTCACACAGCTTGATATTCATGGGTTCATGTGGTTAGGACACATAACAGCATTTGAGGTAGGGAAGGAGTAACGCTGACTGAACCTACTACAGAGACTTCTGGAGGAAGTACCATAGAAGGTGAGCCTAAGGAAGGGTTAGACAAGTTGAAGGGAGCTGGATATAGGGCAAGGGGGAGGAGTGTGCATGACAGACTAGACAGGGGCATGACACAATGGTGGAGGATGGGATGGTGACAAGACACTAGATGACACCACCTTTCTAAACACTGGGGGAGCAGAGGAAGGCATAGAGTAGGCACAAGGGGTAAGGGAGTAAACAGTAAGTATGGGGATCTGTGCAGAAGTGTGACGAGTCAGGTCAGCGGAGCCCTGTGAGCCATGAGTGTCCAGGTCAGCGAACCAAGAGCAGGGTGTGCATCTTCATCTTATCTTCAGGAAGTGCACAGTCTTAGGATAAGCTGGAGCACAAGATCCACACAGTGCCCAGGGGACTAGGGCTACAGCTTGTGTCTGGAATATCCTTCAAAGGTTCCTGTCCTAGAGGTTTGCTTTCTAGACTATTGTGCTGTTGAGAGGGGGTGGAGCCTTCAGGAGGGGTGTCTAGTCGAAGGATCTTGGGCCCTGAGGGCAAGTTTTTAAGGGAGGTATTGAGACTCTATCCACTTCACCACGTGCTTCCGTCGTGATGTGTTGATACAGGCCCAAATGTACAGGGTCCAGTGGTCATATGCTGAAAGTGTGAGCTGAAAATAAACCTTGCTCCTTGTAAGTTGATATTTTGCCCCAAATGGGACATCTATATCAATCCCGAGACCTCAGAGGGGCCCAGAGGGCATCTCAGGAGGGGAGCTATAAATAGTATAAAAGAATGGTGTGTGTGTGTGTGTGTGTGTGTGTGTGTGTGTGTGTGTAGGGGGTGCTGGGAAATGCTGGACACAATGTGGCTGTTCCTCTAGTGGACTCATGGTGGTGGGGGTGGGAGTGGCGTCAGGGGGAGGGTTGTTACCTGAACAGAGCACAAGATCAGCCCACAGTCTGGCTGACGTGGGGTAAATGATGACCTTCAGAACCCTTTCTGAGGAGCTACTGGCAGTTGATAGTTCCTGGGGGAAGGAGAATCATTGTTTTGAGCGATGTGACCACTGATAGGATTCCTGTGTCCTGGTGGATGGGCCTGCACACCCATGCACATGTGGACTGCACTAACTAGACTTATGGATTATTTAAAAAAAAAGACATGAAGCTGGGAAGGGGACATGTTGGGGGGACACAGGAGAAATTGGAGGAGGAGCCAGGCACACATCATATTTCATTGTATACATGTTTGTAATTCTGAAGAGTAAAGTTTCGTTTTTCTTTTTTTCTTTTGGGTTTTCAAGACAAGGTCTCTGTGTAGCCCTGGCTGTCCTAGAACTAGCTGTATAGACCAGGCTGGCCTCAAACTCAGAGACCTGCCTGTCTCTTGCCTCCCAAGTACTAGGTTTAAAGGCGTGCACCAACACAGGCTCTTGTTTCTTGTTTTGTTGTTGTTGTTTTTTTGTTTTGTTTTTTAAGTTTATTATGGTATTTTGCCACAACAACGCTGCGCTTATTAACAGCATTTCTAAACTTCTCTCACTACCGAAAGTCTGACCATCTACTACCCCTTTCCCTATCTATAGCCTAGGACATTTTAGATTTCACCAATTTACCAAATTCTTGGCTGATGGCCAACAATTTTCAGAGGCGGCAGAGAAGAGGAGAACAGGAATCCAGAGGGAAAGCATCTTTTGGGAAATGTGTGTCTAAAATGCAGTTAAGAGATTGGCCACTGATTGGGTCTGAGAGGACAAGAGAGCGAGGCTTCGGTGATCACCCCCAGGTGCAGTTAAGGTCTGTGCTGAACAAGTGGATACTGCAAGCTTCGCCAGCTCAAGGAGGCAGCACTGAAGCTGAGACAGCCACAGCAAGGGTTAGCCCAGGACACGGACTGGAGGGCTGGGCTGGGAGGAGAGGCTGAGGGTGAGTCAGTCTGGGGCATGATGGGGCTGAACAGGATGACTTTGCAGGAGCAGCTCCAAGGGAGGTGTCTGCGTGCAGGCTGCTGTCTGAAGCCAAAAGGAAGCTGTAGACAGGGAAAGGAGGAGGGGGGTGGTCAGACTGTGGGTAGTAAGAGAGGCTTAGAGCATAAAGAAGCTCAGCTCGTGAGAGTTTAAAGAATGAGCTGGTGCCAGAGACCAGACAGAGCTCCAGAAAAACATGCAAAAGACTGCATTGTAGGAGAGAGAGAGGGGGGAGGGGGAGGGAGGCAGAGAGAGACAAAGAGACAGAGACAGAGAGACAGAGACAGAGAGAGAAACAGTCATAGAGACAGAGGGGCACAGAGAGAGACAGAGACAGACACAGGGAGAAAAGAGACAGATAGACACACAGAGAGACTATTAAGACCAAGATGGGGCATGTGTTACAGAAAGAGGACAGGATATCATTTGTAGTAGAACATGTTACCTGTGGATAAGACACAATGTTCATTACAGAGCTCCATCTGGGTGGCAGCGGCTCTGGTGACAGCCATTTTGGCATCCATCCTGGCCTGCAGTGGGGGAGGGGGAAGCTGGGGAGAGAAGATAACTGTACAGGAGGGAGGGGATGCTGGGCGTAGAGAGTGGGGAATGAGTGAGTAAGCACTTTGATTTTACGTGTGTGTGTGTCTGTCTGTCTCTGTGTGTGTGTGTGCATATGAAGGTCAAAGGTTGCTCTCACATGTCATCCTCAGTTGTCCCTCACCTATGTTTTTGAGACAACCTCTCTCACCTCTTGCTGAGCCTGGGGCTCACTAATTCAGCTAAGCAGGCTGGCCAGCAGACCCCAGCTGCGTCTCCAGCTCGCCAGTGCGGGATCATAGGAGCACATAGCTGTGCTCAGCTTTCCCGGGGGTGCCGCGATCACCCTAAAGTCCTCATCTTGTGTAACAGGCACTTTCCTGACTGAACCATCTCCCCAGCCTCTGATTTCACTTTCAAGGCAGTCTCTTATCAACCTCTCTTATTACTGTGGCAAATTCTGTGAGAAGACACGGCTTAAGGGAAGACTCTAGATTATGGTTTCAGTGAGTTCAGTCCACTGTTTTTGTTTCCATTGATCATGACAATGGGAGCACATGGAGGAGCCTGCTCCTTAGGATGGGTAAGAAGTGGATATTAAAGAAGGGACCAGGGACCTTCAGAGACATACCCCCAGTGACCCGTTTCCTTTGGCTAGGCCCTATTCTCCTAAAAGTTCTTCCACCTTCCCAATTGGCATCACTAGCTGGGGACTTGAGGCTGTGGGGGAGGAGGGACTTCTCAAATTCAAGCTGTAGTCAAGGAAACCAAGGAGTAAGAGGAAACATGCTTAACGATGATGGAAAGAGTCTGTAGGAAAGAGGAGACTGCAGACAGTAGCAGAGGCTAATCCCGCCACAGGAAGGCCATTGAGAAGGGATCTAGGGTCCCCAGCACAGAATGATGGGAGAGACAAGATTTATTATAAGAGATGGAGGAAGGAAAAGTTGTCAGGCGTGCAGATTTGGTGTAGGGTCGTCACTGGTGTTCTTTTCTAGGTAAAGTTGTTGGGGTGCTCTGTGTGCGGAGGGAGGATTGGAGCAACAGAACTGCGGGGTGGCTGAAGGCACAGGGTCAGGGGAGAACCAAACTCCAGAAGCCAGGGAAGGCTGTGGAGGTCAAAGATGATGTCTGAGAAGTTACTGGATGTTGGCCAGTCAGAAGGTAAGAGGCCTGTGGTTTCAGAGAGGTGACAATCTGCTGTGACAAGGTCAAGGGTGTGTCCCTGGGTGCAGGATGATGAAAGAGAGAGAAAAACAAAGCCATGAGGTGACACTGTGGTGGACACCGAGGTCTAAGATTCGGACAGGATTTAAGCACTAGAGTTCAAATGGAGAAATAGAACCTTCCATGGAAGCCAGTAGCTCACACGGTTGGAAAACCCCACCCCTAAGCCCACCTTCAGTAACCTAGCAACAACCGCACGTCATCATCAGCCTCCAATATAACGCATTTCCACTCTTGCGACTCGGTATGTGTGCTGTGCCCCTTACTGAAAAGGCAGGTTCCTCTTTACACAGTGGCAGCCTCTGCAAATCCCCTCCCACAATAAACCTCTCGCTTGCGATCTGCCGCACGGTGTGATTTTTGCAGCACACCTTGGCCTAGAGCTGCCAAAGGTACTCTGCCACTAAATCATATCACACATGGACTGGGGTCTTGACATAAGCAAGTCCTGGAACCAAGGCATTGGGCTAAATGTGGGAATGGATTTCCTCAGTACAGCCATTGCCAGGGGCTGCTTTCTCCAAACTGTGATGATGCCTAGTTGATGTCTGACAAAGCCTTACCCCAAAGCGCCTACACATGAGCTAATCAATTGTGCAGCAAATGAACGAAAGGTCCGAAAGGAAAGTCGGTCCAACAGCCCGAGTCAAGGACGTCAAGGACGTCACTCCAAAGCAGAGCAGTTTCCTTCTTAAATGATTAATGTTTAGTATTGACTTTATATCCTGCTACCTAGCTAAACTCACACTCACATGTTAGTGTTGGGGAACCTTGCTATTAAGGTAGCAGTCCCCCATGACCAGATGGCTTTCTGAGGTCAGAGCAAAATAGGGAACTCACTTTCTCGGTGGGACTTCCCTGTCTCTGCCTAACTTTGTCTGGAGAGTGTCCCTGAACACAGGGGGCTGGCCTTGTCTTTAAAGTGACCTTGTACAGAGCTGTCTGCAAGACTGCATAACTCAACACACATGCCCCACTCTGGCTTCCTGCTCACATGATAATTAGATGCAGTGCTATATCCAATCAGCTCTTCCTGCTCGATCGATGCCATAAAGAATTAGCCCTTTCCACCATACCCCTAAAAAAGCCCTTGTATACCCTATTCCTGGGAAGACAATGTAGATTTGTCTCGATGCAGTGGCCTCTGGAGGTCATTCCGTACATACAGCTGCCTGTTCTTCACCTCTGCTCCTTCTGTCCCTTCAGACTGGTGGCTGCAGCCTCTGAGGAGAAAGGAAGGTGCCATATGTTAGTTCTGGTATACTTTAAATATTTTTCAGGTATTTTATTTCTATGTACATTTTTATATGGACAGGTGCACGTATACTGCAGGCAAGGTCAATGTTAAGGTCAATGTGCTAGCTGATGATTCAATGTGTGGTGAGGGCTTGCTTGCTGTTGACAAGGTGGCTCCAAAGGGACTCTGTGCTCACATGGTAGATGTCAGAAGGACTTTTCATATGGGTATTGATCCCCTTGATGAGAGTGAGGCCTCTCACAACTTGATCAGTTATTAATTCTATTTAAACTCACGTCTTAGCCTTTGCTTTAAGGTCTGACATACATCCAAACAATGGGGGTTTTATATACTAGATATATTTCTCCATTTGTGTTTGTGTATGTGAGTGTGTGTGTGTGTGTGCACACACAGGTACATGTACATCCATGTGGAGGTCAGAGGTTGATGCATTCTTTGGTCACTGTCCACCTTATGTTTGAGACAGGGTCTTTCACTAGACATGGAGCTCACTGGTTTGGCTAGACTGGCAGGTCGGTTAGTCCTGGGCATCCTCTTTTCTTTATCTCCTCAGTATCAGCACCTCACTTAGGTGCTGGGGATCCAAACTCTTCGAGAACCATTTCCCCAGGGCCAAATCCACTTCCTAACCACATTGGATGGTCAGCTGGCCTATGATGTGGGTGAGATACAGCCTCTAAGTTGCTTCATCAGATACTAATAATATCCAAGGTCATGTAGACAATGAAAGCAATGACTATGTTGGGTGTTGGGGGCAAGATATTTGTCTTTTCTGGTTAACCTGAGGATCTAGGTGGCCCAGAGCTATACAATTTGGCCATGCCATTGGTAGCATTTGCCATTTTTTTAAAGATTGTATAAAGTTTCCCAATGTCTACAGTTTCTTCAGTGGCCATTTGAGTCATAAGGAAAGGGAAAAAAAAACCTCTCCAGAAAGCACCGTATGAATATTGGCAGCCCAGGGGGAGATAGATGCTCGTGGTTATGACCCACTCACAGATTTTTGAAATATAGGTCAGATGGAAAGGAAGTGAAACTTCCTGTTGAAGTTTCATTTATAGCGTGTGTCTGGAAATTGCTAAATGTAATTTCTTGGTGTAAAATAAACTGCAGAAATCTGGGCTGTGTCCGTCTGCTGTGTGTTTATGGAAGCCATTCCATCTGAAGCTGAGATGTTGTAAAATTATATAGTGTCACGAACAGCCACAATTAGTTTAACAGATGTAACCTCTCAGCTGAAAAGCCATCAAGATCTTAGCAACCAGATCCAGAAAATATCTGGGAATTCCTAAAATCCATACAATGCTACCCTTGGGAAGGGCACCATTGACATTTTATTTGTTACAATTTTTCTGTGTATCTTAGCACTTTCTACCTTTCTTTTTAGTAGCTTAAAAAAAAATAACCCTATGGTGCTGGGATGATAGTTCAGTTGGTAAATTGCTAGCACTGTAGAGGTAGAGACAAGATAATCCCTAGGGCTCATTGTCCAGTTAGCCTACCAAATGGATGCGCTCCGAGTCCCAGTGAGAGACTCAGTCTCAAAAGTAAGGCAGAAGGAAAAGAGGCCAGAGGGAGGCTCACTGGGTGAGATGGCGGCAGTGTGAGTGTGGGGATGAGAGTCGGGGTACTTCTCAGCTGCATAAAAGGCAGGCAGGCATGGTGGCCACTTGTCATCTCAGTACTGGGGCAGGTAGGGACAGACAATTCTCAGGGCAAGCTGAAGAGCTAGGGTAGCTGGAGTGGCAAGCATCAGTTCCTGTAGATACTGGCTCAATAAACAACTAAATAAGACACTTGACAGCAACTTGAGGCTTCAACACACATGCACCTGGCTGGTCACACTCCTTCTACAGATATATGTACCCCCTCCTACAATGCACTACCCAAAAAGAAGCAATTAAAATAATATTTTAGAAGAATTGAAGTGGTTGAGACCTTTTGAAATCTAGACGTCGCCAACCGTGGTTTTACAATACAGATGGGTTTGAGAAAAGCCATAGAAATGTCTTCAATTCTGTGTGATAAGCATGGCTATTTAGTTTATCTACAGTCCACTTTGATTTGGGATTTTTATTCTAGCTCAACATGAGGCATGCAATTCCCTTGTCAACTTGACCAGCCTTAGAATCCCCTAGAAGACACGTTCTGGTGGAGGTGTTCCAAGGGAAGTTTAACTGGGGAAGAATGTGGAGGCTCCATCCCACAGGCTATGCTTTTATATTGACTGAAAGCTGGAAAAGGACAAAACCAGATGACTTCCAGAGTTCAGTTCTTTCTGCTTCCTGATGCATAGAGACGCAATGGTCTTGGCCTCAAACTCTGTTGCCATGAACTCTGCAACCCTGTCCCTACCATGATGGACAACTCCCTCTCAAACCGTGAGACAAAAGAAAGCCTTTTTCCTTCTTTGCTTTTTCTCTTTCTTCTGTTTGGTCTTTCGAGACAGGGTTTCTCTGTGTTGCCTTGGCTGTCCTGAAATTCACTATGGACACATGGCTGGTCTTGAACTCAGAGATTTACCTACTTTTGCTTCTGGAGTGCTGAGATTAAAGATGTGGACCCCGGCTTGGCTTCTTTTAGTCTTCTGTCAGGTTTTGTTTATTTGCTTGCTTGCTTGTTTGTTTTGTTTTTGTCAGAGCAATGAGAATAACTAATACAATGACCCTTAGCTATGAAAGTGCCGCTGACAGATGACTGAGTATCTCTTGTAAGGGACACTGATGACTGCCAGACCACAGCTGATGCTCTGCTTTTGTGATGGGTTCATCTTCCATCATGGGAATGACATGCTCTGTGAAAGAGAGCTCAGTTTTGGTTTTTCTGAGTCGACCACAGTGATTCTGTTTCCCTTTCCAGTGCTTGGTTTAAGGGAGGGCTCTGTAGGATGTAGTGTTTGAATCTAGATGCTTCTGGGAGACACGATCTCTCACCTGGGAAGCAAGTCTACTTCAGAGACAATACTGGTAGCCATGTATCCTGCTCTCCAGCCCTTTTCCTGCCTCCAGCCTGGTAAGCAAGAAGCCTTACTTCCAAGTCCTTCTTGGCCATGTGTAAGGAACAGAATGAAATGGTTCTTGCCCCTGGAACAGAGCCAGAAGGGACTTTGATGGCTTCTGTGGCTTGTTTGAATACTAATGTATTTATTTTCACATTCTTCCTTTGAGGAACGTCCTCTCTGCCAAGGTTAATGACTCTATGATAATGATAGCACAAGTCCAAGAGTTGAGGATGTGTCTAATGTGTCAGCAAAATGGTAGAACGCTATGACCTTCAGGACAGCCCTTGAGGCTGTGGGAAAGAATGCTGAAAATATGAGCTCAGAAAAATACATAATTTGTCAACTATGTAAAATATAAGGATGCAACATGAATTATGTGAGAGGCTTCTCAGACCTAGAAAAACAGAGGCAACTGTACTGTGAGCGAGTTTGTCAGAAAGATGCAGGGGCAGGCAGATACAAGGGCAGGCAGATTCCTGAGTTCAGAGTCAGCATGAGACAGAGGGAGTTTAGGTCCAGGCCCAGGTATGGTAGGAATGGTAATTTTAGGGCAGGGTCTCACCCAGCTTTCTTATTGTCTGTGCTTGTACTTGCTATCTCTTTCTAAGAATCAAGGGGCTGGGGTCACAGGATGCTGTGTCATGGGATAATAAGAAGGGAACATGGGTAATGACTGAATTGTATGTAAATAAAAACTGAACTTTTGATCTGCAAGAGATGAGCTATCCAGAGAGTTTTTAGAATAGGAAAAAGAAGCAATCTTGAGCAGAGCATAGACCATCATCTTGGACCCATGATTTGACTTCAAGTTATTTGTTTAGCTGCTCCCAGACATGCTTTCTCACTGAACCGCTCTCCAAGCCAAGGCTGTTCCTTGGCACCTGACTGCAGGCTTGTGCTGTGAAACTTATCTATGCTCAGAAAGGTATAAGAGGAGAACCACCATTGCCACCATATAGCTCTGATTCTTCTCTTCAGAGACTTCATCGTGCTATCTCCCTTTGGTGCTGGGGCCTGAACTCTCCTCAGAGTGCCTGCCTCTGTCTGCTTGTCTGTGGCATTAAATAGGTCTTAAGACTTTATGGAACAATCTCTGTCTCAGTGTTCATATCTGAGACTCTGGCCTAAATACACAGGAGCCTCTCTGGAGGCTCCTGGAGAAAGTGCTCTCTCTTTGGAGGTTGCTGTGTTTGCATTGAATACCTTGAAGAATAGTGACCATCTGTGACTCTAGCATAAAAATGACATATTCAGGAAGGCAGGATGGAACTAAAATGAGTCCTTCAGGCTTAAACCATCAAACTGTGGAGCAGCTTGTATGGAGAACTTCCAGAAGAGTGTGAGAGAGTGAATTTCTCTTAACTTCGGAGTCAGAGTCAATGAGCATTGTTTATTCTTTGCTCTTCAGGTTATTCCAGCTAATACTGTATCGGGGAAAGTGTCTTTAAAATAACCATCAGGGATCAAGCTTTCATGAGCCTCAAGGGTTGTTAAATATTAGCTATTTGAAATCCAGGAAAGGCAGCATACTGTTATACAAAGACCTCTGGGCTTGATGTCAAAATAGCTGGCTGTAAATACCATCTTTCTTTCTTTCTGCTTCTTTTATTTTTTTAATTTTTTTATTGGATGTTTTATTTACATTTCATATGTTGTCCCCTTACCCCATCCCCCACCCACCCAGGAACCGCCTATCCCCTCACCCCTCCTCCTCCTTCTCTGTGGATGTAACCTCTAACTACCCCCCCACTCCCACCTCCCCACCCTCAAAATTCCCACCCCCTGGGGCGTCCAGCCTTCATGAGGTCAAGGTTCTCTTCTTCCACCTATGCCCAGCAGGGCCCTCCACTCTTACGTTTTCAGCTGAAGCCCTGGATCCCTCCCTAAGTGCTCCCAGGATGGTGGTTTAGACCCGGGGAGCTGTGGTTGGTTGGTATTGTTGTTCTCCTCATGGTGCCGCAAATCCTTTCAGCTCCTTCAGTCTTCACTCTAACTCCTCCATTGAGAACCCAATTATCAGTTCAATGGCTAGTTGTGAGCATCTGCCTCTGAATATGTCAGACTCTTGAAGACCTCTGAGGAGACATCCATATCAGGCTCTTATCAGCATGCACTTCCTGACTTCCACACCAGCATCTACCTTTGGTGACTGCACATGGGATGGATTCTCAGGTGGAATGGTCTTCAGACTGCCCCTCCTTCAGTTTCTGTCCCTCACTTTGTCTCCATATTTGCTCCCTTGAGTATTTTGTTGCTCCTTCTAAGAAGGACCAAATCACCCCCACTTGGTCTTCCTTCTTTATGAGCTTCATGTGGCCTGTGAGTTGCATCTCGGGCATTTCAAGGTTCTGGGCTAATATCCAATAATCAGTGAGTGAATACCATGTGTGTTCTTTTGTGATTGGCTTACCTCACTCAGGATGATGATTTCTAGTTCCATCCATTTACCTAGGAACCTCTCGAATTCATTGTTTTTAATAGCTGAGTAATACTCCATTGTGTAAATATACCACATTTTTTGAATCCATTCCTCAGTTGAAGGACATCTGGGTTCTTTCCAGCTCCTGGCTATTATAAATAAGGCTGCTATGAACATAGTTGAGCATATGTCCTTGTTATATGTTCGAGCATCTTCTGGGTATATGCCTAGGAGTCGTATAGCTGGATCCTCAGGTAATGCTATGTCCAATTTTCTGAGGAACCGCCAGACTGATTTCCAAAGTGGTTGCACCATCTTGCAGTCCCACCAACAATGGAGAAGTGTTCCTCTTTCTCCACACCCTCGCCAGCATCTACTATCACCTGAGGGTTTTTTTTGTTTTTTTTTTTTGTTTTGTTTTGTTTTTTCAAGAGAGGGTTTCTCTATGTAGCCCTGGCTGTCCTGGAACTCACTCTGTAGACCAGACTGGCCTCGAACTCAGAAATCTGCCTGTCTCTGCCTCCCAAGTGCTGGGATTAAAGGCGTGTGCCACCACCGCCTGGCACCATCTTTCATTTATTGTTTGTTTGCCTAACTCCTAAACCAGCACTACCCAATAGAGATTATAATGCTACCTTTGATGAAAGTTTATCTGATAGCCATATTTTTAAAAGAAAAAATAAATCAGTGAAAAGCTAGTATTTGGTTAAACCCAATATATTAAAAATATTAAATATGTCAGAATAAAAATTAATGAGGTATTTTATACAATTCTGTACTTTATTTGTTCTGTTTTTTTTTTAAAAGATTTATCTTAATTGTATGTGGATGGGTGTTTTGCATGCATGCATGTATATCTGTGACCTGTGTGTGCTTGGTGCCCAAGAAGGTCAGGAGTTTCAGATCCCCTGGAAATAGACAGACAGTTGTGAGCCATCATGCATTGCTAAGAATCAAACTCCAGTCCTCAGGAAACACAATCTGTGCTCTTAACCACTGACCCATGCCCAGTCCCTATATTATTTTTAAATACTAAATCTTTGAAATCCAAGTTTCCACTCATAATGCATCTGGGGTTAGGTTAGTTATGTCAGAAGTTCTCAACACACATGGTTAGGTGTTTATTATAGTAGCCATCAAGTTCTGTGTGATTCACGATCACAGAAATTCCAATTCTAACAGTGTGTTCCAATTCTTCAGAAATCTCTCAAGAGTCAGAATCTCCATGGGAACGACCTCTGGGCATGCCTCTCAGGGAATTTCTGGATTGTGTTAATGGAGGTGGGAAGGCCTTCTGAGTAAAAAGGGTTGGAAAAAAAAGGAGAAATCAAGAGGAAGATTGGCATTTACCTTTCTTTGCTTCCTGATTACAGATGCAGTGAACCCGCTGCCTCACCCCTGCAACTGTGCCTCTTTTGTTATGAAAGGGATAGCACCCTCAAACTGTGAGCTAAGATAAACCCTTCTTTCCTTCCTTCTTCCTTCTTCCTTCTTTCCTTCCTTCTTTCCTCCCTCCCTCCCTCCCTCCTTCCTTCCTCCTTCCTTCCTTCCCTCCCTCCTTCCCTCCTTCTCTCCTTCCCTCCTTCCTTCCTTCCTTCCTTCCTTCCTTCCTTCCTTCCTTCCTTCC
>NW_021604597.1:2124059-2149024 GCF_004785775.1 Grammomys surdaster
TCCTTCCTTCCTTCCTTCCTTCCTTCCTTCCTTCCTTCCTTCCTTCCTTCCTGTTTTTCCAGCTGTTTTATCACAGAAGTGAGAAAAGCGACTAATTCAAGGGTTTCTCAAACTCTTGGGTTTTCCCATGAGATGTCATGTTAGTCACTTTTTTGTGGCAGTAATAAAACACCATGACCAAAAGCAATTTATGGAAGAAAGAGTGTACTGACTTACAGTTCCAGAGGAATATGACTCTGTCATAGAAGGGATGCACGGTGGTGACTGGCAGGCACAGCAGCAGGAGCAGGAAGCTGAGAGATCGCATCTTTAAACGGCAAGCATGAGGCAGAGAGAGAATGCAATGTGGATGTGAGGAAAGACTACAAAACATTCTAATCCAATGAGTGATATACTTCTTGCAGCAAGACCACACCACCTAAACCTCCCCAAACAGTGCCACCTACTGGTGTCAAATGTTAAAATACCTGAACCTATGGGGCACATTCTCATTCAAACTCAGCCATCGTGTGTGTGTGTGTGTGTGTGTGTGTGTGTGTGTGTGTGTGTGTGCGCGCACCAGGCATATATGCATGTTACACATGTTATGCATAATTAATGTATACTTATCCTTGTAATTACAATGGTCCATTGATGTGACTGTTTTGTTGCATTACTATGCAAATTCTGTGTATTTGCATACTGCCAGGAGTGTCTTTTTCTTTAGAGCAGAGTTGAATCCCTTTGTCTGTCTCTTACTTCCTCATCTTCAATTCTGTTTCAGAATTATAGAAAATGAGGTTGAGGAATCGTCTTCCTTAGTTGGTCTAGGAAGGAAGTTCAAGTCTGTTTGATTCCCATGATGCACATTTCACCTGGGAGCACCTATGTTCTCTGTCACAGAGTCAAAATTATGATTCCTAGGTCCAAAGCAGTGACTCTGAGACTATGCACAGAAGGAACCAAAGACCTCAGACCTCAGTGGGAAGCTTGAGACTGTTAAGAAAGAACTGTTTGCAAAGTTTGTTCACCCCACCCCTGGAGAAAAGGAAAGAAAACAAAAGAAAAGGAACAACTACTCTATTGTTTTGGAGACTGAAGGAAAGGATGTAATAGTAAAATAGAAAATATATGCAATAATATGATGTACAGAGGTCTACTATGGATTTTATTACAAAGGTGATAGGCTGGATAGAGTTTGGGATCCAGTCTGAAATTACCAGTCCAGATCTAGGAATAAGAAACTTGACAAATGGCCATCACCCTGAGAACCCTGGGGGAGATCCCTGAAGGAGCATAGCAGTAGGTTTATTAGGCGAGGGGACCTGCCGACAGCCACCTAGTCATTATGGTGCCAAGGATCAGGGGCTTTCCAAGAGGGAAGCCCAAGGGGTAGTGTTCCTTTCCTTTGTTGTGTATATCAGCTGGCATCTTGCTGGGTGTGGTGACTTGTCAGGAAGCAGACCTGTTGCTAGGCAACCAAGGAGTTCTGAGGAAATTCTCTTCCCGAAGGAGACTGAGTGCCAGGAGCCCTCAAGAAGGATTTGGATATTAACAAACAAACAGCAATGTGTGGCCTTAGGGAGTAGCAGGTCAAAATTTTTTGTTGTTTGTTTTTGGGAAGACTGATTGGTAGAAAATTATGACCTGGGCATGGAAAGGAAGCGAAAGAAAGGAAGAATAAGAACAAAGAGGAGGAAGGCTCATGTATCCTGTGTGATATATATATATATATATATATGTATATATATATATATATATATATATACATATATACACATACACATATACATATACACATGCATACATATGTATGTGTATTTGTTTATTACTTTTGTTGTTTCTGTGACAAAATACTTGAAAAAAGCAACATAAGGAAAGGCCCTTACTGTTCAGGGGGATACAGTCCAGTGTGGCGGTGAAGATGAAGGTAGCTTAATGGTCGTGGTGCAAATGGGACTTCTAGTTTCCTTGTATCTTGGCAAAACAGGAAGCAGAGAGATGAGTGTTGGCATTCCTTACATTTTTATCATTTTCTGTTAATCTCAAAGATTCAAGAAGAAAGACCACTGACCCAAATTATCATTGCCACATTAATTAAAGCAAGTGTTTTTATTCTTGCTCCTGGGCTGTCTTTCGCTAAGGTGGAGTTGAAGAGATTAGCATTGGACATGGTCAAGATAAGGGTTTTTATAGTTCAAAGGTGGGGTCTTTCTACATGAGGGATTTGACAGGCAGATGGGTGAGTTTGAGGGAGTAGCCTCACAAGGTGGTCATGACAATAGTCAGCCATAACAGTCTTCTGAAACAAAGCAGGGTTGCAAGATGATCATAACAACTCATTGAAGCAAAAGTTGTCGTTTCCTCAAACAGGCAGTATAGAACCATTTGTAGTTAAAGTTACAGATGGGGCATAGGCCGATTCTTGAGAAACAGAAGTTTAATCACAAACAGGATGAACCTAGTTTGTCTTTACTATAAGATGGCTTTTAAGCCCAAGATGGAGGCAGGTTGGTTCATCATCTCCAATCTTCTATTTGGCCTAAGCCTCCAACTTGTGAGATGCTGCTGCCCTGGTTCAGGGTGAGTCTTCCCTCCTCAGCTAAACTTCTGTGGAAACATACTCACAGACATGTCTAATTGATAATAAAAACTAGCCACCACAGTCTATCACAGTGGTTCTCAACTCATGGGTTGTGACTCCACAAATACCATCAGAAAACACAGATATTTACATTATGATTCATAATAGTAGCAAAATAACAGTTATCAAGTAGCAACAAAAATAATTTTATGGTGGGGGGAGGGCTACCATGACTTGAGGAACTACATTAGGAAGGTTGAGAACCACTGATCTGTCATTGGTGAATGAACCTGTGGAGGGCTGATGACAACTTTTTTTTTTTTTTTTTTTTTTTTGAGACAGGGTTTCTCTGTGTAGCCCTCGCTGTCCTGGAACTCACTCTGTAGACCAGGCTGGCCTCGAACTCAGAGATCCGCCTGCCTCTGCCTCTCAAGTGCTGGAATTAAAGGCGTGTGCCACCACTGCCTGGCCTGATGACAACTTTTAAAAAGACTGATTTAGAGCTGGGCTGTCGGTGTCCTGGAGTGAGCCATGGAGGAGGAGGAGGAGATACTTTTGCTGAACCTGGAGCTACTGATTTGGCCTGTCTAGCTAGCCAGCATGCCCCAAAGATCCTCTGATTGTGACTCCTCAGTGTTGGTATTACAGGTACCAGATCTGATACCAGTATATCTGGATCATAAGTCTGAAGGTTTGAACAAGCCAATGAGCGTCCTCATCATTGAGGCGTTTTATGGAGGCTCCCCTCGACAGCTGGTAGAGCTGCTCCAAGAAGAGTTAGATGACTGCGTGCTGTACACTCTTCCTGCAAAGAGGTGGCGTTGGAGAGCACGCACGGCAGCTTCGTACTTCTCACAGAATGTTCCCAGCAGTGAGCACTACAGGATCCTCTTTGCAAGCTCAGTACTCAACCTGACTGAACTGGCTGCGCTTCGGCCTGATCTGGGAAAATTGAAAAAGATCTTGTACTTCCATGAAAACCAGTTGCTATATCCTGTCAAGAAATATCAGGAGAGAGATTTTCAATATGGACACAGCCAAATTCTCTCATGTTTGGTGGCTGATGTTGTGGTATTCAATCCCAATTTTAATATGGAATCATTTCTTACTCCTATCGGAAAATTCCTGAAGCTGATTCCTGATCACAGGCCTAAGGATCTGGAAAGCATTATCAGACCCAAGTGTCAAGTTATTTATTTTCCCATCAGATTCCCTGATGTAAGCAGACTCCTGATTAAATCCAGGTCCTTCAAAAGATTGACAGTAGATAGCCTGACACAGCTACCTAACCTGTAACAAGAAATACATTACTTACAGTGTTCCAGTGTAGGTTGTTATATTCACCGATTTTCATATGTTGACCTATCCTTGCATCTCTGTGATGAAGCCTACTTGATCATGTTGGATGATATATTTAATGTGTTCTTGGATTCAGTTTGCAAATACTTTATTGAGTAGTTTTGCATCAATGTTCATGAAGAAAGTTGGTCTGTAATCCTCTTTTTTGTTGAATGTTTGTGTGGTTTGGGTATCAGGGTAACTGTGGTCTCATAAAATAAATTTGGCAATGTCAAAAAAAAGATTGATTTATGTATTTTATGCATATGGGTATTTTGTCTGGATGTACATCTGCATATGAGAAGAAGACATTGGACCCCATGGGACCACAGTTATAGATGGTTGTGAGCCACCATGTGAGTGCTAGAATTGAGCCCAGGACTTCTGAAGTGCAGCCAGTGCTCTTAACCATTGAGCTAACACCCAGATCACAACTTCTTAATTCTCTTTTGTTAAAGGGTCCTTAGAGATCAAACTTAGGTTCTTAGTCCGGGTAGAAAATGTCTTTACCTACTGAACCATTTCAATGTCCATGGGCTTTCTTAGAGGCTTCCTTTCTATACTGTGGAAGTGTGGTGGTCCAGGCAGTCATGTGCCTGAGTATCAGAATTTGTCCAGAAGGGTTGGCTTTCTACCTCTCCCCATTGTCGACTCTGGTTGAGAGTTTCTATATAGCTGGTGACTGGGCATGTGACACCAATTGGAGGTGAGCTATGTCAAAGAACAGGCTTTACCTAGTGAGCCTTTGTGAGTAAGAAAGAAATTTATCTTGGAACAGTCAGTGTCATGGTTTGAATATGCTCAACCCAGGGAGTGGCACTATATAGAGGTGTGGCCTTGTTGGAGTAGGTGTGTCACTGTGGGTGTGGGTTTTAAAAGCCTCATACTAGATTCCTGGAAGTCAATATTTGGATAGCAGCCTTCAGATGAAGGTGTAGAACTTTAAGCTCCTCCTGCACCATGCCTGCCTGGATGCTGCCATGTTCCCACCTTGATGATAATGGACTGAACCTCTGAACCTGTAAGCCAGTCCCAATTAAATGTTGTTCTTATAAGAGTTGCCTTAGTCATGGTGTCTGTTCACAGGAGTAAAACCCTAACAGAGTCAGTGTACATGTAGTTTTACCATTGATGAAAGAGCGAGCAAATCTGCATACCAAGAAGTAAGTCTATTACAGTCCTCACACGATGCCTCCCTGCTGAGGAATGACTAAATACTAGGATTGAAATTTCCGCAATTGAACCATTACAATTTTATAAAACAAGAAGATTTGTATTCACAGTAAAGACACTGCAATTAATAACATACAATGAACTTGAGTCTGAACTGGGATGTTTCAGGCAGTGGTCCACAGTGTGCGGTGTGATTATACGCTCAGTGTAAGGAGCATGCTGTGTGTTAGCAGCCAATGATGCTTTGAAGTCACGTGACGTAACACTGGTGAGCTCTCCCAGACATGCCTCAGATTTATTACATTTTTCATTTTGAATTATTGAATTATTTGGTTGTTGTCTGTTCAGAGACTTTTTTCTGTTGCCATTTTTTTTTTTTTTGCAACTCTATGTTCAGTTATAACTTAAAGCTTAAGAAGCTTCATCCTAGACCTGGTGGTACTCCTTTGGTTCTGCCCAGTGAATACCTGCATCCACAGTTCAAGAAGAGAATGAATGAATACCACAAAAGTTTTTAAAGGAGTATTCATAAATGCTAAGTTTATGACAGAAAGCTCTGCTTCTTTTTCCACGTTCCAGAATTTGAGGAGTGATAATCCTCCTGCCTCTGTCTACCAAGTGCGGGGATGACAGGCATAAATTCCCACACCTCACTGAGGTAGTGCTGGGGATCGAAGACAAGGTTTCATGTACGGCAGACAAATGTTCAACCAACTGAGTTACATCCTCAGCCCCACGGGTGTTAGTTTCATAAGGCCTGAGCACAGAAGACATTGTTCAAATGTGTGGGAAGAGTTTTGGGTTGCACCATTCGACCAATGTAGGAGAAATCACGTTTTGTGAAATAGGAGTTTTAAAATGGCCAAACCAACAATATAGGGGGTGAATTAAAAGGCAAAGATAAAATATTGGATGGTACCACAGCATCAGTAGCTTACCAAAGAAACTGCTTTAGTGTGTCCTTGACAAGCACCTGTTGAGACACAGAACTTCTAAGTCTCACGTACATCTCACACGCTCAGAAACCGGGTCCCTTAATGATGGACAGAGGTTCAAGGACCCTGGAATAGTTCTATACAAATAATGTTTTCAGGAAATACAGTTGTCAGAGACCGTTTAAGTGACAGTGTTTTAGATAAAATTGTAAACTAAAGTTCCCAGATATTTAAAAAAAATTACCTATGTAAAGTATTCTACAAGGCTGACTGATGAGAATTCTATAACTACAGAGAGCTTCAGTGTTGCAGGTCCAGAATGAAGTTATCTTGCTCTGACCTTAGTTTCCTTAACAGCATTTAGCACTTATCTCCTGTATCTGACCTAACATCCTTCCAGCTACCAGGTAAAACCTCTGGGATACACTGAATTCATAGACTCCCAGTTTCTATCAACCCCAAAGCCAAGAAGATGGTCTGATAGCATCTGAGAATTCGCAGTAGCCATCACTTTCTGATCCCACGTCTCCCTGCGGCTTCTGCTATTGCGTCTGATAAGTGTTTTCCCTTTCGACTTTTGCTTTTTGATGATAATTTCTTGCATCTTGGATTATGTCATTTGGGTAACCTGGATCCCTGTTCCTGGGTCATTCAAATTTGCCTCAGCAAAAACCCTTCCTGCCTTTGAGGTGAGAAAAGTGGTGTTTTGCACTGACAAAAATCAATGCCCAAACTTAACAACATTGCAAAGTTCATACTTGGCTTAAATCCCCATTTGAAAACTGACTGCCCTGAAGAATAATGTAATTTTTCCTTTTGCTATAATTTCTGAGCACACGGAAACCAAAGGGCAATCTGGAAATCTTTAGCCACAAGAAGAGGAGGCTGGAAGTAAAGGGAGCAGAATTCTTCTGATAGACACCCTCCAATGCTAACAGTGGTCATTTGCATTCCAGCTGCAAACCAGGCTGGTGATTGGCCTTATTTTAAAGGGATACTCCTAGTAAGGCCACTTTTCCCTGTGAGCAGCCCGACCTGCTGCCCCTAAGAAAGACAGCCTCTGAAAGGTGCTATTCAAATGTTTATCAGGGCAGATCTCTCTGCCATGGTCTCTCCACTAGGAATTTGCCAGCACTCCAGCACTTTAGGTCACCATGTGCTCAGAGAGTAGCGAGGGATGTGCTGGTGTGGGTCTTCACCTCCTGTGGCGATGGTCTTCTTTAACATCCAGCATTGCAGGGGCACGGTGGGCTGTTTGGTGGCTGAGCAACAGAGAACAAGGGAGCCCCAAAGCCTTCTTTTGATCCGCCCTTAAATTGAAGGATGAAATCCTCAGGGCTTACCATAAACTTTCAGGAATCTAAGCTGGGGTGTTCAAAGTGGATGGGGATGGGGGCTGGAGAGATGGAGCAATGGTTAAGACCACTTACTAGGTTTGCATAGGAACCCTGATGTGGTTCCTAACTGCCTATAACTTCAGTTCCAGGGGATCCAATGCTCTTTTCTGACTTTCATAGGTACCGACTGGAATGCACATGGTGCTTATAAACGCATCCAGGTACTTACACACATACACAAACGCTTGAATAAGACAAAACAGAACAAAACTGAAGAATAGACTATGAAGTGACCTAAGAGTATAGAAAAGCCTGGCCTTTGTGCACTGTATTTAACACATGGGCACAAGGTCCCACTGGGCCACAGCTCCTCTTCCCCTTCTCTTTCCCACTGCTCTAGAGCCTGCTTTGTGAAGAAAAGTGCAGCCAGCCCAGTACCCCTCGTACACCCTGGGTTTTCTTGTAATTATCTACAATCCTATAGACTCATTGGCTCAGGCTGTACATCAAAATGCCTGGAGTAGGTTTGGTAATCAGTAGCCCTTAATGTGCAATTCTGAAGGCTGGAAGTCAGGATCGTGGTGGATGGTGAGGACCTCCCTGGCTCACAGAGGACAGCCTTCTGGTATGTCCTCGAAGGAACTATTTTCTGTTTTTTGTTTATTTTTGTTTTCCCCCTGTAAATGTCTGTGTGCCAGAGGCCAGCTCCAGCAGAGTGTTCAGTGACTCGAGGAGGAGATGCGGGGTCGGCGACTAATGTAAAGTAGGCACACACTTAGACACACTGTGTGGATAAAGCAAGCTCCACCAGCTTTATTTTTTTCTCTTAGTTCTTATATACCTTAATGAAACTCTGTATGCAAGGATGAAAAAAATCACATTACAATAATTTCTTAATCATGAGTTTCAATTACACATAATGATTGCAAGTTCCATATTTTTAAAAACAAGTTATTTTAAATTCCACATCTGATCACTCAGCTGCTCGTGTAGTTTCTTCCCATAATACATCTAGATCCTAAAGTAATAGTTTTTCTATGGCAGGTTAACAGAATTTGAGCAAGCCAACTATTTTTAACAGACAGTTTCTCTTGTACTGGCAGGTAGCAGTTTGCGGTTACAAGAAAGGAGACAGTTCTCATTTTATTCTAATTTAACACAATTCTTTTCTAAAAAATATTTGTTTATTTATTTGTTTGGTTGTTTACTTGTTTATTTAATGTATGTGAGTATACTGTCCTTGTCTTCAGACACACCAGAAGAGGGCATTGGATTCTATTATAGATGGTTGTGAGCCACCATGTGGTTGCTGGGATTTGAACTCAGGAACTCCGGAAGAGCAGTCAGTGCTCTTAACCACTGAACCATCTCTCCAGCCCATATCACAATTCGTATTCGTCTAACACAGTTAACCATCTACCTACTCATATTGTTTTTATAGCAAAGTAAATGTATAGTTAACGAGAGATCTTTTACTTTTCTTGAGACAACAGAAAAAGAAGGATCTATTCAGTCTGCATGCTGCCCAGTGCTAAGTCCTCAAGGCGCACCAAAGCTCATCAGCAATTTCATATTAAACCAGGACAATCAGATTTTTATAATGGACACTGTCTTAGTCATGGTTTTATTTCTGTGAAGAGATACCATGACCAAGGCTACTCTTTTTTTTTCTTAATTATCGTTAAACATTTTTTAATAGACCAGTCATTATCCCCTTCTTTGTCTTCCCTCTGACAGTTCCTCATCTCAGTCCTCCTCCTCTGTCCCCAAGAGGATGTCCCTACACCCACCCTGCCAGGCCTCTCCACTCCCTGGGGCCTCAAGTCTCTTGAGGGTTAGGTGCATCTTCTCTCCCAAGGCAACTATTAAAAAGGCAAACATTTAATTGAGGCTGGCTTACAGTTTCAGAGGCTCGATCCATTACCATCATGGCAGGAAGCATGGCAGCGTGCAGGCAGACATGATGCTGGAGGAGTTGAGAGTTCTAGATCTTTGGATCTTGATCTGAAGGCAGCCAGGAGACTGTCTTCTTCAGGCAGCCAGGAGGAGGGTTTGGATCACCCTGGCCAGACTTGAGCGTATATATGAGTCCTCAAAGTCCTGCCTCCACAGTGACACACTTCCTCTAACAAGGCTACATCTCCTCCAGTAAGGCCACACCTCCCAACAGTGCCACTTCCTACAGGCCAAACATTCAAACCACCACAGACACAGAAGTTCAATCTAAACAGTGGGCACGGGAACCCAATTACTGTCTCTGATCATCAGTCCCTTTTAGGGGAAACTCTGGATCCCTTAGCAACCAGGCTCACGTTGTTCTTGCTTCCTGACCCTAGTAGGCCTTTCTCTAGGTAACTAAAAATGCGTTTTTAATTTTCATGTTGTGCCGTAGGTTTTCTGCTACAAAGCAGCTGGCAAGCGCCCTGGCCTAATTTAATTAATTGCACATAAAAATCACCTTGTCCTAATCTTTTCAATCATATGTAGTTTTAAATTTTTATCAGAAATTTTCAGCTAAATCATTAATCTATCTGAGTGGCATTGCTTTTTGGGAAATCACCACTGTGGTTATACATTGCGACCAAACTGCTAAGTGGGGAATTAATAACTCTCCAAGGATATTTATACAAGGCAGAAAACAGGGAGACCGAGGCAGCAACAAGTACAGCAGGGCTAGCAGTAGTATGGGGTCGTCAGGAAACAGGATCCTCAGGGCTTTGCCTCTCCAAGGTATTCTCATCATGACTCTGCTGACAGGTGACTTATCATGGTCCAGTACTAACTAGCTCCTTCCATTGCATGTACACTGCCATCTATCGAAGGTTTATGCTAACAGGCATGAGGGAGAGATGGTGTAAGGGAAGGGACCCTTCAAACGAGAGTCTGACTGAAGCCCCTCAGCACTTGGGAGCCAAGAATTCTAGCTAGGTCCTTTTCATATATGTTATGGCTGAGTAGTTTGGTGTTCTTATGGGATTTCTAACAGTGGGAAATGAGGATGGGCACTTCTGACTCTTCTGCCTGCTTGTGGGACCCTTCTCCTATTGGCCTTGTCTGGCCTTGATGTAATGGTATGAGTCTGGTCTTATGGTAGCTTCTTATGTCATGTTTGGTTGATGTCCCTGGGAGTCCTGCCATTTTCTGAGGGGAGGCAGAGGTAGGATGGGTCTCAGAGATTCGGGGGGAGGGGAGGGGAGGGGAAAGAAAGACGGACAATGTAGTTGGGATATATGAGAGAAGAATTGGAAAGAAGAATTCCAGCACAATTAACAAAGTTCACTGTGGAGTTTGCCTACAGAGCAGCGCTATTCCTTTTATATAGGATTCAGCCAAGAATGTCAAAACAGTAATGAATAATGTTTAAGGTCTCAGTGTGGATGACCAACTACGGCCCATCTCTAGTCTCAGCTGCAAACCTACAATTTTGGGGGACTCTTATAAATAAGAGTGTAAATCCCATTTACAGTGAAAGATAGGTCTTAATCCCCTTGTGTAGCCTACTCGTGACTCACAGCTTTACCTTATCAGATTGTAACCCTACCCGAGACACCCTGGAAACCACCCTATTATCTCATCTATAAAGAATAGGGACTACGACTTCCGGTTTGGGACCGAGCCTAGAGCAGGTCGCAGGCAGCAGCTCCGTACCCAACCGCAGAAAACCAAGAAAAACAGGGACTCCCAGGAGCTTGAACTCACGCAGCATCCCAGGTAAAATTGAATCACCCGTGATGCCTGCTATTAGAAGTTCTAACCCAGATGGACCAGAAGCCAGGAGCCTTGCCCTTACCCTCACCCCCTACCTTTTCCCACCTGCACAAGATCCCCTGAAGCTGGGCAACTGCAAGATCCTGCTTGGCAACTGCAGATAGACTCAAAGCAATGTACCATATCATCTGAAGAATAGCAGGGAGACCATAACTCAAGCAGTGTACCATATCTTCTGAAGAATAGCAGGTTGCAGTCCTCCTCGCCCCCACGAATAACCAGGACCCACCGGTCGGGTCAAGTGGCACCCAGACGTGGGGCTCAAGGCACGGACCCATCCGGACGGACCCTCATTGAGAGGATGTGCGCACGACATCAAGATTGAGCAAGACAGAGATCATCGCCCGTGACCTGTCGTCCACGGAACCAGGTTGATGCTGCCATCAAGAAGGCAGTTGAAGTTCATTACCATCAGCTGAAAATTGCAGAGAATCCAGAAGTGACTCCGCAGGAGACTGACACAGCTGTCAGCCCCCCTGCCTCCCCCTACGGTCTACCCCTAGACTTCCATGCCCTCCAGAAGGGTTCCTGGTATGCCTGGCTTTGCCCTCATTTCTCTCGCTAGAGAGCTTGGCCTCTTGATCACCACAACAAAAATTGGCTTTTTCCTAAACCAAGGCCACCCTTGATATGGCCGCTAACATTGGGGAGCCTTCCTTTATGACAATATTACACCCCAAACTGACAAATGGTTGGTAACTTGAACATTTACAAGAGACTAGGATGGCTGTGAGTTAGCCCAATGACGGGATTATTGTAGGTCCACTTCCCAGGGGCCCACCCAATGCAGCCGAAAAGGAGTGCGTGGTGCTGGGAGTGGGTGCAGCCTACATGGCCTAAGACAGGGCCCTCACCCTCCTTTCACCCACATCAGAGTCCCTTGACGTTGCCCATCGTCGACAGCCTAAAGCCTTCGACCATCGATGTGACTCGTCTCACATCAGTGTTTTGGGGTTGTGAACTTGTCTAAGACCCCCCCATAATTAGACATCCAAATTCAAAACTCACATAGTTGGGATTGAACAAAAGACGCCTTCTCTAACTAAACAGAGAAGGGGGAGATGCCAGAAGCCAGGACCCTCGCCCTTACCCTTACCCCCTACCTTTCCCCACCTGCACAATGTCCTCTGAAGCTTGGCAACTGCAAGATCCTGCTTAGCAACTGCATATAGACTCAAAGCAGAGTACCATGTCTTCTTAAGAATAGCAAGGAGACCATAACTCAAGCAGTGTACCATATCTTCTGAAGAACTGCAGGTAGATCATAATTCAAGGCAGTGTACCATATAGACCATGACATGTTTCAAGGCACAGGCCAAGAAGATTTTGTACTTTTCCACCACCTGGACCCTCTTACCCCCTCCCCTTGTAAAATATGCTATAAAAAAGCATTTCATGTTCAAAAAAAAAAGAAATTGAAATTAAAAAAAAAAAAGAAAAAGAAATAGACCACTACTTCTGTGATATATTCCCACTGCTGAAGCTGGCCTGCACTGACACAAGACTCCTGGTAATTGTAGTCATTACCACAACAGGAGTTCTGTCTATTCTGACCTTTCTTGCCTTGGTCATTTCTTACATCATCATTTTGTCCATCTTGAGGACTAGGTCATCAGAGGGCCGCCGCAAAGCTCTTTCTATCTGTGGCTCACATATCACTGTTGTATTCATGTTCTTCTTGCCACTCATCTTTACCTATGTCCCAATGGGTGATACTGTTGCAGATGACAAGGTGTTTGCTCTGTTTTACACCATGATTGCACCATTATTCAACCCTCTCATCTACACACTGAGGAATACAGACATGAAGAATGCCATGAGAAAGGTGTGGTACCAAGACAAACTGTTTGAAGGAAAGTGAAGCCTCTGCTGGTGGAACTTTTTTTCCTCAGTCATATCCTATCTACAGAATAAATGTGAGCAATACAGCAAGATAGCAAGACAGTGTATAGTCAACAAAAGTTGCAAGCCCCAAGAAGATAAGACACAAAGCCATAAGGACTGTGTATATGGATAAATCAGTAAATTAAGTCTTTTCTATTTTAGATAAATGGAAATTTTTTGTTCTTCATCCTCATAGACATAATGGCTACTATTATATTGTTATGGAAAAATTAGAAAGACTGTATAACTCGACAATTTTACTCTATCTTTGGAAATGAATATTTTGTCAGACATAACTATAATAGATAAAGAAATCCTAATCACATCATTTCTGGTGCCTTTACTATAGATAAGAAAATAAATGTTAAAAGAACAATAAAAAAAAAAAAAAAAAAAAGAATAGGGAAAATGTGTGTGTGGGGAGCCATGGAGTGGGGGTCCTTAGAAACACTTTGAAGAAGGCTGCCATCTGGCTCAGTCAGTAGAGACCTTCCTTTGTAGCTTGGAGACTGAGTTTGATTGCCAAAACTCATTAAAAATAGGCCAGACTTGATGATTCCAGCTTATAAACCCAGCACTGGGGAGGCAGAGGCAAGTAAATTCCTTGTGCTAGCCACACAGTCAGTCTAGACTAATAGGTACATTCCAAGATAGTGGGAGACCCTGTCCCAAGGAGAAAAAATGGCTGGTGGCCCAGGACTAACCCAAAAGGTGGTCCTCTCATGTCCAAGTGTACACATGTGTACACTCATGAGCATAGGCACACACACATATGCACACACACACACACACACACACACACGCACACATACACACACCTGCACATGTTAAATCCCACAGGCCTGAGGAGAAAGACCATTGACTCAAATTATGACCAAATCAATGCAAGCTGTATTTGTGTACATGAGAGCCAGCCAGCAGTCTCCACCTAAGGCAGGATTCAAGAGATCAGCCCTGAGCCAGTTTTTCGGGCCCCTTTGATAGAGTACAACCACAGGGTCAGGGGCTTGCAGGCAAGCAAGCATGGCTACAGAAGCAGGATCAGGCAGTTAGGAAGATCTCTCTCAGAACAAAGGGTAGAGAACGTTTCCGAAAATAGATGGCACTGCGTTGGGGCGGGTTGGGGAGCGAGTTTACAGTTAAAGGAAACAGAAATTTAAGTTTTGCCATAATCAGAAACCTACCTCAACTAGAGTATCAAAACAGCTCCTGATTACAAAATGGAGATGGGCAGGTTTCTGAACACCCATACAGGCATGTTCACAAGGGATTAAAGAAAAGAAAGTCTTTGGAACAATATAATTTCAGGACCTTCATAACTGATACACCTGCTACAAAAATACATTAGTGGGACTCTCTTTTGAAAAGTTCATGCCTACCCTTGGGTGAGTATAATTTTTTTTTTCGTGAACATGTCCCTTGGCTTGCCTCAGCAGCCAGGACCGCTCCCTTAGCCATTCAGAATCCCCTGTTTGTTGATGCAGTGATTCAAGGAACCCAAAGCTATCAGTTGAATAAAGCTGTCACTGTGTCTACAAATAGACATCTCTTTCATGGGGATGAAAATGGCCAGGCTAACAGAACTTAAAGCTTCAGGAATAAAGCCAGCCTTTCCATGGAGGACCGCTTAGCCTAATAGAGAGAGGGTCTGTTTCTGTGTAATCCAATTGAAGGAGAGAAAGGACCACACGGTAGTGGCTATAAAACATCATGCAGCCAGACCTGGCGGTAGCAGCTGGGTAGCTTAGCTGTTTGGGATGCTGAAGCAGGAAGATCAAAAAGTCAAGACCTTCTCAGGCTACAGGGTGAGTCTAAGGCCAGCTTGGGCAACTTAATGAGCTTCTGTCTCAAAACAAAAGGTAAAGAGAAGGCTGGGATATAGTTCAGGGGTCAAGTGCATGCTAGCATGTGTGAGGCCCTAAATTCAATGCCCAGTACTTCCGAACAACACGACGAAGACATAAATAAACAACAGAGCTAGCAGCATACACCTTTAATCTCAGCACGTAAGAGGCAGAGGCTGGTGGACTTCTGTGAGTTTAAGGCCAGTCTGGTCTACACAGTGAGTTCCAGGCTAGCTAGGATACATAGTGAGAGCCTGCCTCAAAAAACCAAACAGAACAGAGCAGAACAACACCAAAACCAAATAATTCTCCATCCTAGAGGGTATTTCCTGTCCCATAAGATAGCTATTGCCATTCTCCGGGCACCATCAATCAGCAGGCCATCTGAAGGCTTCCAGACTAGGGGGAGGGCTCAGCTGGTCATTTAGTTACCTCATATACAAGTGGCCCATGAGATCCAGACTCAGGGTGAGAGGTCGCATGTGTTGGTCATGATGCTCCTGATTCTTAGAGGGGAGTAAGAATGTGAATTATGCCATTAGCAGGTGTGGCTGGGTGCTGGGATTCTGGCCGAGTCTACCTACAGGTCCACATGGGATGGTGTGGTAGTTTGAATAGGCTTGGCCCAGGGAGTGGCACTATTAGGAGGTGTGGCCTTGTTGGAGGAAGTGTGTCATTGTGGGTGTGGGCTTTAAGACCTTTATCTTAGCTTCCTGGAAACCAATCTTCTCCTCTTTGCCTTTGGAACAAGATGTAGAACTCAGCTCCTTCTACACAATGTCTGCCTGGATGTGGTCATGCTCCCTCCTAGATGATAATAGACTGAATCTCTAAACCTGCAGCCAGCCGCAATGAGATGTTGTCCTTATAAGACTTGCCTAGGTCATGGTGTCTGTTCACAGCAGTAAAACCCTAACTAAGACAGATGGTGGTAGTTTGGTGCCTGACTTCTGAGCATGTGATTTCCTTTCCTTCTTCTGTACTGCTTAGTAGGGGCGCCATACTGCTGAAGTCAGTCTCCCTTTGCTCTCAGCCTCTGCTTTCTCTGACTCCACACATCTCCAACGCACTGCCGTTAGCCTTTCCTTCCTCTCTCTCTTCCCATTGCTTGAGCTCACTCCTGCTTTCTTCTTTCTCTGTGGATCATAGTGACAACTTCATCAGGGGCTTCCCTGCCTCAAGTCCTACCACTTCCCCAAATTCATCAAAATCAAAGCCCCATGATCTTACTCTTCCTGCATCAATGGCATCTCCTGACCTGTGCCCTGTCCTTTCCAGCAGTGTCCTTTCCACACTCACCATTTGCTTCATGCACAGTGAGTCAGTTCTCAGCCCCAGATGCAACACACCTCAAGCACCCCCATGCTTTTGTGTGTTCTTTCTAAAAACGGAATAAACAAACAAACAAACAGTGTGTATGTATATGTGTACATGCATGCATGCATGCGTTCGTGTGCGTGCATGCATATGTGTTTCAGAGGACAACTCAGGGTATTGGTTTATCCGTTCCACCTTGTCTGAGGCAGGGTCCCTTGCTTTCTGTTCTCCAGGTTGGACTGGCTGCCTTGTGAACTTCCTGGCTTGGGCTCCTATAATGGGACTTTCAAGGACCCGCTAGCTATAGAAATGATGACATCAGTTTATTAATATTTTAAAGCTTAGGACTGAGCTAGGCAGTCCCTGACTATCCCTGGCCTAAGGCCCACACATAGCCAGGTCTACCTCTCTGCTTCACTCTGGTCCATCTGTCCACCTCCGTGTCCACTGGTGAATCTCCTGCCTCTCAGTTCTTCTCCCAGAGTCCCTATGTCTGCCTGGAAGTTGAACTCCCCACCTCCTGCCTAACTATTGGCTTTCAGATCTTTATTAAAACCAATCAGATACAATTCTAAATTGGCTCAGGCAGGTGATGAAAAAAGAAATATTTTCAAAACATGCGGCTGGTGGTGACGGGCCATAGCAATACCATATCAGGCTCTGGCTAGTAGTTAGCTCTCTGCTGGTGCAGAATTAACAACTGAATAGACAAAGACACAATTTCACACAGTGTATCCCAGCAGCCTCGGATTTTCCCAGGGGAGTGTTAAGATTGCAGATGTGCTTGTTTATTAACTCTGGGAGATGTGAATTGAGGTCCTCACGCTCAGCCAGAGCTTCACCCACTGGGCCATCTCCACAAAACTTCTCTCCTCCTTTTCCTTCGCCTCCTCATTTATCTTCCCGCAGATTCAGCTCATGCTGCCTCTGCCTCTTGTGTCTGCTCCTCTCCAGCCCTCCCATATACCCGCCCCTCCCCCTCTTCCTCGACTCCCAGTGCAATCAGTTCCCACCTCGGTCCTCTAATAACGAATTTCCTTGCCATCTCTGTCACCAGAATGCAGATTCCATGTTTCAATGGTCTTGAATCCTCAGTCCTCAGGACAAGCGCTTGACATGTTCTAGGTGCACGATTAAATGTTGCTGTGGATACTGAGGGTTGGCCATTTCCTTTGGTGTTTAAAGCCTCTGCCCACTTTAAAATTAGGTTGTTTGTAGGTTTTTGAGTCTCGAGAGTTTGTTGGGTACTCTGGACTGTATCACCTTAGCAGATGCAGTGGTGGTGGGGTTTTCTATAGGGTTTGTAGGTTCAGTCCGTCACCACAGGAAGTCATGGTGGCAGGAGGGTAAGGCCTCCACAGTCAGGAAGCCGGGAGAGCTGACTGCTCGTGTCTAGCTCGCTGTTCCTTTCTTACCCAGTCTGGGAGCCCGTGAGACAGTGCAGCCGGCCACATTTACCCAGTCTAGAGACTAACTCACCTTTATGCCTGGTAGTTAGTCTCTTAGATGATTCTAGATCCTTTCAAGTTGTTAATAAACAACAGTGCTGGGAATTGAACCTAGGCTCTCTGCAAGCAGATCACTTGGTTGTAGCCACTGAGCTGTCTTCTCGCCCTGACAGTAAACATTAACCGGCTGTGATGGCTAATCTCAGTTGTCAGCTTGACATCTAGAATCACATTTGAGACAAGCCTCTGTGCCCACCTGTGTCAATCAGATTTGTTCACCTTGATTAGATTAATTGAAGTGGGAAGATCTGGGTGGCATCGTGACGGCCCGTACGTCCACCCGTGAGCCAAATATAAACCTTTTCTTTAAGTTGCTTTTGTCAGTGTGTTTTATCCCAGGACAAGGAAAAGGAATGAACACAGCACTGCAGACGTCTTTATGACTTATTGACAATATTGAGACATGTTGTAGTGTTATGTGATGTGTTGTGATGTGTGTGTCATATGTGTTATGCATATGTTGTAACTTGCTGAATTATGGTGTGACATGTATACTGTGATGTGTTTTGGGTTGTGTGTTGCCTTGTGGTATAGTGTGGTATATGTCTTGTGATGTGATGTACGCATTGTTATCTGTGTGAATTGTTAATGTTCAGATACGCTGTATTGTGATATATGTTGTGATGTGTGTATTGTACGTGTCGCACTGTGAGAAACTCCACTGCAATATGATGTATTATGATGTGTTGTGTGTTGGAGGTGCTGTAATGCGGTGTGTGTCCCCTGGTGTGATCAGCACATGGTGTGTGTGTGCTGTATTTTGTGATGTGTGTGTATTGTGTAGGTGTGCGGGAAGGGGTGTACCAGGGAAAAGGCTTTCCAATCGCTACAGGAAAGAGCTGCAGCTTAAAGCCTCTCCATCACCCAGCTTGTCGCCACCCTCTCTCTTCAGGGCACTCTATTCTCTGACGTGGGTGGGATTAGTGCCCTGCCCTGTGTCAGGAATGGAGAGAAAATAGAATCAGATGTGGGTTAGCAGTAGGCTGCGGAAGGAAGAAAAAAGCTAATTCACTTATAGCCTGCCGAGAGCCAACCAAGTATCCCGGTGGGAGACAGGGGCAGGCAGAAGGCTTCACTTTCTTAAATAGAACTCTGTTTTGACATTCTCCTTGCTGCCGTTCCCCCCACGCATGTCTGTCTCATGATCATTGGTAAGAGGCAGGAGTTTGCCTATCGCTGCCCCATCTGGTGGCGAGCCCGGAGAACTGCAGGCTGGGGGAGCTCTGAGCCAGAGCCACCCTATGCTCAGGCTGCTACAGGTCAAGCAGCAGGGATGAGTCCAAAGCACTGGGAGGACCACAGTAGTGCACTGGGTTGAAGTGAGTGACACCCACGCATCTTCATCTTCGGAAGTTTTTTGTCCTTTTGTTTTTGTTTTGTTTTTGAAGACAGGATTTCTCCATGTAGAAAAGGACTCTCCTGGCACTCAGAGATCTGCCTGCCTCTGCCTCCTGAGTGCTGGGATTAAAGACACATCACTGTCTGCCTGACAGTTCATCTTTTTTATACCTCGTTTTCTTCTTGTAAAAGCTGTGGATTGTTACTGTGAGGATCTCATGAAAACCTGTCAAGGTAAAGTCAGCCATGAGAGTAGACAGTGGACCGTGTGGTCTCTGCCACGAGTCACCCCTCTTCCGTGCTTCACTCCCACCTTGAATTTCCCTCCCCTAACATGATTGTATAGTTGTTCTGAAGTTTCTGCTGTAGGCACTGTTGCGTTGAGATTAGTTGGGAAGCAGGTTAGGGGCGTGGAGCCCTTAGATCAGACACCACCAAGGCTCTGCCCTTCTGCAGTGTGAGGTCTTCCTTGAACTTACATTTTCACAAGAGGTCTTATCTGCTTATAATCAAGAAGGTATATACTTTCTGTCTGCTTTGGCATCCAGAAATAGAGAATTGTTCATTTCTAAATTGGAGCTGACATCCCATGATCCAGGCTGGGTGCTTGTGTTTGCTGGGTTGTTCTATACTATTATTGTTGTTGTTGTTAGTTCTAGTACTAGTACTATTGATAGGGTCATGTTATGTACCCCTAGCTGGCCTGGAGCCCATACCAATCCTGCCTCTCTGCCTCCTGAAAGCTAGCATTTAAGGTGTGTGCCACTATATCTGGCTACATTACTAATTTATAAGATCCTCTCCAGGTCTGGAATAGTACTAGTTTTATGGCCTTAAAGTAACATTTATAAGACCAAAAGTCAGAGGCACCAATGGCAAAGTGACTTGCAGAAGACCAGCACCAGCCACGCGCAGACCTTGCCATTTGGGTTAAAGGTGACAGGGAGGACAAATGATTCTTACAAATTGGAAACTACAACACACTAACATTTCCCTCTTGTGGATTTTCTTAAAACAGTAGCATGGCTTCTCTCTGGCAAACTTTGGGATCTAGGCGTGTGCCAGCAAAGGGCAGCTCCTGTAGGATCCTTGCTTTTCCTGTAGCTTTGCCTCTGTCTCCTTTGACAGAACAGTTTTTAAATACATGACTCAGCTTCCAAACATTCCCAACCTGGTATGTGGAAAATACCACTCAGGAAAGGAGTTTCACACAAACCCTCTGTCTCCTCAGGGTCTTCGGGTTAAGATCCGTGACTTTGCCGTGGACTTGGTGGACTGGATTCTATTAGTCTTGTGGACTGAGGCACTTAACTGAGCTACTTGGTCGGGGTCCAGTTTTCCTCTCCTCAAGTAGAGCCACCTAGAAACAAGTCAGAAATGGCACGCCATGCTCTCTTCCCCCCCACTTCCTCCATCACACATACTAAGGGCATCCTCTCTAAGTTTCTTGACCTTATCTCTGTCCTGAGCGCTCAGCTCAGTGTTCTCATTGGCTCCACTGTAGCTTCCTTGAGGTTTGGGGTATGGGGTGCGGGTGAGGAAGGGGCTGGGGTGTGCTCTGCGGTTCTGCCACTTGAGAATTACCAGCCATGCTTCTGCTGCTCCTGCCTCTTGTTTGGAGTGCCGCTCTGCTGAGGTCGTTCCAGTGGCTACTCTAGTGTGACAGACAAATCACACCTAAAATTTAAGGCAAGAAAACAACACTTAATTCTGCTCATGGGTTATGTGGGCTAATGGGACTGGCTTGTGTCTCAGCTGGGGACATCCAATGGCTGGGAGAAACTCCATGTTGGTGAGTTAGAGTCATGGGAAAACATCTTCAGTAAGGTCTAGCAGGTCATGCTAGATGTTGGCTGGTGTTTACCACTGCCCTTACACATGGGCTCTTCATGTGGCCTACACTTCATCTCAGCATGGTGGCTTGGGGGAAGCCGACTTCTTATACTGAAGGCTCGGCTTATGGGTGTACCACTGAGCAAAGCAGATGCTGTCCCACATTGTCCAGGAAGCATCACTTGTCACCACAATGGTTACAAGAGAATTGAGGCTGCTTCAGGCTCTCAATAAGGATGCATTAGCAACCTCAAGCTCACAATGGCAGATGTGTCAGAGAGTATGTAGATATGCTCTTAAGCTGCTATAGGGGTTGACCAGTGGGAGGCAGGGCATAGAAGGGGGCAGAGACTGTGGCTGCACTGTTTTAGAACTGTTTCCCTTCACAGTCTGTCCAGAGATGTCCTGAGATGCTAGCTGGGGATGCCTGTTCAGTGACGGGCTCTCACCACAGCTCATCTGAGTAGTGGCTGTCCTGGACACCCTCTGCTTGCACTGTTCTTCTTCCTGTATTCCTGGCTGGCCATTCTTCCTGCTCTGGTGATGTTATTCAAACATGCACCTGCATTTAAGCTTTGCCTGGTGCTGCCTCCCACGGGGACCCTCCACATCCATCATACCTCCCAGTCCTACTGATGTGGTCCTTCAAACCTCTTTCTCATCCGCTCACTGTGTCTGCCCATACTGACACCCCAGTGGCCAGGGTCCCCTAATACCCTTTCCTAACAGATCTTTTCTTATGTCCAGTAACAATACTGTCACATTACCCATCCTGATGCCACCGTGAGACTCAGTGCAAACTTCTTCAGGATATCTTCCAGGTAAATCTTGGGTGGTTCTGCAGCCTCAGCACCATGGACCCTGTGAGCAGGATCATTCTTTGTTGTGGGCTGTCCTGTGCAGCATAGGATATTCAGTAGCATCCCTGGCCTCTACCCACTAGGTGCCAGTAGCATCCCACTCCTCAGCTGTGACAAGTTTAAAAAAAGTCTCTGACATTGTCCACTGTCAATGGCGGTGAACTAAACCCAGACTGAGTGCCTCCGGCATGAAGTGAGCATGCCTAGTGTGGCCCGGCGTGAGATGAGCATGCCTAGCGTGTCCGGTGAGGGCCCACCCCGGCTCCTCATTCGATCTGCCCTTCCACATCTCCAGAATTCTTTGATCATGACTTATCCTAGCCCTCCTTAAGCCTTTTGACTGCTGTTCCTTCTGCTTACACTCCAATACACACACACACACACACACACACACACACACACACACACACATACACTTTTCCTCAGAGCATTCACCTAGCTGACACTTTGTTGCTAGCTGAATCACCACTCTGAATCTTTCTTGGTTTAGGCTTTTCTTTGTTTATTAAGCTCACCACTGTGAGCCTGATGTGCACTGTCTGCCTGGTCCTGGGAACCTCTCCAGAGTTCCCCCGACTCTCTGACTTGTTCCTCTGCCATGATTTTTAGGCAAAGTCCAAGCAGAGCTATTTATTTTTATTTTTAAAGTCACGATACTCTAGAAACCACAGGTCAGCATTCATAGCAAGGTGTCAGCTTCCTCAAAACATTTTTTCAAGAAATCCAGTATCTAGCATGTGGGAGTGCTTTTTTCTGGGGTTTGCCACAGACCTGGGCGGTGTGTTTTTCAAATCTGTGGTGTTTTTCAAATCTGAAGTGTTTTCTGGATGTGCTGTTCTCAGGCAGATGTGAATCTGTATGGTCTCTGTGAGTGGTCTGGTCTAGAATTGTTAGTTCTGAGCAGGTCAGCGCTAAGGATTACAGTTTTGTATTTTTCTACTTGTGGTTTTGAGCTATTATGTGTGCTGCTTCTTGTCAAGGACTCTTGGAGATGCTTTATTTGTTGATCTCTGGAAAACTGTGATTTTATAGATCATTTAAAATGATTTCACAGATTCCCACCCCACACCCCCATTTCATTTCTAACTGACTTGTCCCAGTTTTGATGACGTGCATCCGTGGGGTAGTAATACCTGAGAGATTAGAGGGCTTGCCTCTAAGTGACAGTCCTTGTACGCCCGGGACTTGCGCCCCCTTGTGGTCTGATAAAATAGGTTATCAATACCCGTAGGTAGAATTGAAGGCAGTGTTCCAGTCTGACCTGGTGACTCTTAGACTCCTCCTCCTGCAAATTAGGAGTGTACCAAATCTGCTGAGAAGAACATGAGAAACAGACTCGGGGAGTGAAGGGAAAGGAAGGGTGCACTAGGCAGCTTTGTCGGGAATTCTGGCCTCAGGTATTTTTTGGGGGTGAAAAATGTCAGTGACCGAAATTCTGAGGCTGTTTTGCCAAAGCCACAGAAACAAAGGCTGGAAGCAGACACAGCCTAAGGGCAGCAGGAAGAAGGAACTCGAGAAGGAAGAAAACAAATAAAAGCAGGTGTGCCTGAGCTTTGAGAGCTGTTAGGCTCTTGCTGGATAACCACCCTCCTGGCCTCCTGAGTTACTTGGGATGGGGTTGGGGGTGGGGTGGGGTGGGATGTGGGGGTGGGAGGAAGGGCGAGAGAGGGGAGGGTCCTGATCGGGCTGGTAGGTTTCTTGTTGTTTTCAGTGTCACTTTCCTTCCTGCTGGCCTTGGCTTGGCCTGCGATCTGGTCAGATGAGCGTTTTCCTGAGTCACGTGGCCACAGGCTCCTGCTGCAGTTAACTGTGGCTAGGCCCCTCAGCCCAGATGCAGGCTCAGCGCTGTATTTCAAAGTGAGGGAGAGACTCCTGATCTTGCTGTTGGTTCTTAATTGGCCAACCTTTTCTGAGGGCTGGGATAGCGCTCAACCTTTTCCTTTTGCCTTAACAAACCCCCGAGAGACATGGAAGAAGCACAGTACTCCACATTTTCTCAGCCCAAATGCTGTAGGTCATGAACACGGCAGATGTCTTTGTAGGCTCCATAGGATCCTAGTGACGGGGCTGGGTGTTCACACACAAAATAACATGGAAGTCCGAATGGCACACTGGACATGAGGAACTAAGCAGAGAAACTTCAGGAAGTTCTCTGGCCACTCGTGTTGAAAAACCCAAGAGATTGCTGAGTCCCATAGATGTTTATTTAAACCCCCACCACAGGAATGCACGCGCACATAAACACTCATACATGCACGCCTGCCTTTGTGGAATCGCCACAGACTTCTCTCCTTCCTCAACAGCAATGGTGCTCGTTTTGGCTATCAACTTGTTCATTCTTTGCAACCCCACAGCCCAGATCTTCTATCTCTGGGACGTAGTGACTTCGGTACGGTACAGAGATGATACACACTAGGAGTCTAGTTGGCCATGTTGTCCCAGCCAGTTAAAGAATTAAAAGACACTGTTGGGCACGGTGACGTACTTCTTTAATCCCGGCACTTGGGAGGCAGAGGCAGACAGATCTGTGAGTTCCAGGCCAATCTTATCTACAGAGCAAATTCCTGGACAACCAGGGCTACATGGAGAAAGCTCTCTAGAGAAACAAATGAACAACAGAAAAATGTGAAGAGCACCAAGTACCAGCAGGAAAATCTCACCACAGACAGAATTTGCAGTCTCAGTCGTCATTTATTGTGGATTGGGGAAACACACACGCAGCACACACAGAGAAAGAGACCTTCTGTGAAGGACAGCAGGGATTCAGGAAGCTGAAAAACTCTAGTCTCGCCTTGAAGCCCGGGGTTTGGGGCCTTGGAAAAGTCTTCCTCCCTTACTTTAGGGTCAGTGAGTTGAAGACAGGCAGGATGGCTGGTTGGTACACAACTATTGTGACACAGCCTCATCAGGCCTTGAACCTGTTGAGCCAATCCACCAGCAGGCTTATGTTGCAAGTCAGAAGGGTAAGGAAGAAGCCAGCCATCTTGGGAAATTTGCCACCTTTATTTTATTTATTTATTTATTTTATTTATTTTTTTGTTTTGTTTTGTTTTTCGAGACAGGGTTTCTCTGTATAGTCCTGGCTGTCCTGGAACTCACTGTGTAGACCAGGCTGGCCTCGAACTCAGAAATCCGCCTGCCTCTGCCTCCCAAGTGCTGGGATTAAAGGCGTGTGCCACCACCGCCCGGCTGTTTCATTATCTTTAAAAAATGTTTATTGAAGATTTATTTACACACACACACACACACACACACACACACACACAC
>NW_021604597.1:2149124-2227643 GCF_004785775.1 Grammomys surdaster
GGGAACGGGACACTGAACTTGGATTCTCTGCAAGCGCAGTATATGCTCTTAGCTGCTACACCATCTCTCCAGGCCCTTCTTTCTCTCAAGACAGGGTACTCTGAGTAGCTCAGTCAGACCTCATGCTAAGTGTATGGATTACCTGTTCCATGTACATACATTCCCTGTACCATGATCTCCAGAAATTTACAGGGAGCTACCCAGGATGACATCAGGGACCCTGGGCCCACCCTGGGCACCTTAGGCCCTTGACTTGAGCCCCAGACTCTCCAGTCTCATGTTGTCCTGAGCTTGGTTGCGTTTATGTGTCAGACCCTGAGCATGGCCTTCAGGGACAAGGGCAGGTTCCTCATCACAACCCTGTTTTAATACCTGTACTCCAGCACACTGTCCAGCTGAAAGCAGTCACAATTAAGACTGACTTTAACATTACTTAGAAACGTTATTACATTCGTTTCATTTGCTATTGTTGCTGCCAAACTGCCAGCGTGCAGCATGTCACCCACTTTATGAGTCAAGCTTGTGTTTACTGTGTGGTGCTGTGGAGACTGACTTCCTCTCATACGCATGAGCTGTGTGCCTGTGTGGGTGTGGGTGCTGGGTAAGCATGTATGAGCGTGAGTGTGTGCTGGTATGTGTGGCGAAGGGCAGGAAAGGACATGTGTGGCCCTAGATGTGCATGCATGCACGTGCATGTGCCTGTGTGTGCGTGTGTACACGAGTGCGCATGTGCACACGCACAGGGCTGCAGAGTGGTGAGGGAGTTGGAAGGAGGATTTCTATTTCTCTTCACTAGCCTCTGCATTCTTTTATCTTATCCTCTCCTAACCCTTAAATAAATTTAGGATGACTCAGGTTGAGACCTTCTACTACTGTAAAAGCCATCGTGAGGCCATTCAATTGGTATTTCCAGTCTTCTGGGGGAATCCGTGCAGCCTTGGGAATGATGCCTGCATTTTGGAGCCTGTGTTATGACCTGGCGTGGCCTCATCATCACACAGGGCTGGCCTTCCTGTCCTTACTGGACACTGTCAGCCACGGTTATGGTAGCATACGTGGGTGGCGATGCCTGTGGACGGCGTCGTGTTTGCTCCCTCGTGTTACTTCATCCCCAAGTCTGAGGGGTCCTGGAAGGTCAGAACTATCGTCTGTCTTTGAAGGAAAAGCATGTGCAGGGAAGAGTAGCCTCTGGCTCCTACCCTGGGCTGTGAGCATAGGTCAGTACTCAGGAATGGTACCTTTCCTTATTTCGAAGGAGTCACCTTCTGTTTCCTGCATTTTGTTCTTTTATCTTTGGGTTTTAGCATGACACTCTGGTGTTGGATAATGGGCAGTTTCTTTCAAGACTTGTTCTAACACGACCAGAAGCCATCTGCCCTGTGCCTAGGGCAGCCGACGCCTCAAAACGGTAAAGTGCCTTTGTTCTCTTTAGTCAGCTTTCCCTCACATAGGATGATAGCGCAAGATGCCTCCATTTCTGAAAGGCAAGATAGTCTGTATTGTTTAGCTTTGTGCTACTGTAACAAAATACAGGAGGAAAACTGGTTAGAATGGAAAGAGGGCATTTTGGCTCATGGTCCGTTGCTTTGGGCCTGTGGTAGCACAGTACCTCATGGCAGGAGGCTGTTACATGGAAAGCCTGTTGGTCTCATGGTGGCTGGGAAGTAAGGGAGGGGGCAAAGTCTCAATCTCTCTTCTAAGGACACTTCTCCTAAGAAGTTAGTGGCCTAACTTCTTCCCAATATGCTCCCTCCCCCTACCTCCTAGACAGGGTTTCTGTATGTAGCCCTGGTTGTCCTATAACTCCGAGATCTGCCAGCCTCTGCCTCCTGAGTGCTGGCCTTAAAGGCATGCACCACTCACTCCAGATTAGGCCCTGCTTGTTAAAGATTCACGTAGCACTGCCAATGTTTTGGAGGCCACTTCTTCAACACATAGGCCCTTGGGAAATACACAAGGGCATATTCTATTCTATTGTATTCTATTGTATCCTATTGTAGCCTATTGTATCCTGTTGCTGTTTCCCAGATCTTTGCAGTACTTGAGAAAGGGACACAGTTCCTAGTTCACTTATCTGAGTGTTTCTTTAAAACTTGCCAAGTCAGTATGGAGCTTTTCAGTTGGCCAGAACACCCTCGGGATCATGAAGTAAAGTTGAGGCGTGTGGAGAGGATCCATGACTCACTTTTCAATCAAGACCATTGGAGTCACCAAGAAAACTGCCTCCTTGATTAGTTCTGGGCAACTCTGCGAAGGAGATGTATTTTCTGTCTCGTTCTTCCTCTGCCACACAGCATGCTGGCAGCTGGGAGAGTTCTGCCACAGTGCCTTGCACCCTCCAGGATGATGGACAAGCTGTCATCATTTGGAAGCTGTTATTATTTTTGAAGGACAGGGAGGAGAGGGAGAGGGTGGGCTAGAGAACAACTGGGGGTTGTGCAATGGAGAATGTTAGAGAGAAAACATTTATTTCATTATAGATATCATTTCTTTACATCAGTTAGCAGAATTATGCAGAAATAACCACATTTGCTTCGAGACTTGTTGTACTACATTGCTCAGGCAGAACCCCATTTTATAGTGATGGGGGGTGTGTGCAATTCCAGGGCCCAATTTGTGCTAAGCAGGTACTGTTCTATGAAACTCCATTTCTGGTGTTGAGTCTACAGCTTCCAGAATAGTTATAGTTAATGTTTCCATCTTATAAAAACAATTTGTCCCCATAGTTCAGAAGCATTTTTCTGTTACCAACCCCTTGAAGACCTCCGCAGAGGGGAGACCCTCACTCAAGTCTCAGAAAGTCGCGACCACCCAGTAATCTGCTCGAGACACCGTGTACCAGAGCAATAGCGAGGTTTATTAGGGCGTGACAGCTAGCTGCCGGTCAATTCGTATGCCCACTCAGGAGCTGAATTGACCCCGACAGCCAGTTTGAGAGGGGTTTTTAAAGGGAAAAACCACAAACCAAGGAATGGGGAGGGGGCTCATGGTTGTTAAGGTGGCATAACATAAAAATAGCAGAACATTCCAAAGGAACCCAACCTACGTGAGTCAGGGTCATGTGAAAACTTTCTGTACGCTTATCTTTCCTCAAGAATGTGGTCCTGCCCTGTTACTTCGGCCTTGCCCTGTCACTGCGGTTCTCAGCTTGGTTCTACCTGGCTATCTTGCATTCTAGCCAGTTCCCGTAACTAGCCTGTCCACATTCTTAACTTGTTTCATGGCTCGGTTTCTCCATGTCTTTATAAAGAAAGCCTAAAGAATATTTTATATGTCTAAAAAGAATTCTATATACCCAGTATCTATAATTTTTCACTCTACACCCTGACCTGCCTTACCCAGAGAATGGCTTTGGTGAGTAGTCAGTACTGGTGTGTTCCCAGGTCTTAGAGAGAGCCCTTTGGAGTCTCTGTAATTGTACTTACTACTGCAAACATGTTGCTCACTCTCTTAGTTCCCTCTTCTTAGACAGCTACAAGGACTATTTAAGGTTGCCTCTCAGTGGTGCATGGCGCATCCACAGGCCCTGATTGCCGCTCTGTGGTGCTTGGCTGGCATGTACAAGGCCCTGTGTTTAATCCCTAGTGCTAAGCAAGACAAAAGGAAGAAAGGGACATTCTAAAAGAGCTGATGTGTCCCACAGAGAACTGTCTTCTCTTCTTCAGTCGAGGGGACGTTACAGAGAACCTCTATGACTCAGTAAGTAAAAGTGCTTTTAGTTCAAGCCTGAAGACCCAAGCTCACTCTCTGTACTCTACAGTGGGAGGAGACAACCAGCTCTGATCTCCACTTGTGGGGTGTGGCCTACACATACCTGCCCACACACATACCTGTACAGGAATACACCTGTACATGCATATACCTGTACATATACATACCTGTACATACACATACCTATGCATATACATATATGTGTATCTGTACACACACAGAGACTTGTACACATACACACACCTGAATACACACATACCTGCATACACACATACCTGTACACACATACCTGTACACACATATCTATACATATATATAATACCCGTATACACACATACACCTGAACACACACATACACCTGACCACACACATACATCTATACACATACCTGTATAGGCACATACCTGTATATACACATTCCTGTACATACATATACCTGCACACACACACACATACACAGAGAGAGAGAGAGAGAGAGACAGAGAGAGACAGAGAGAGACAGAGAGAGACAGAGAGAGACAGAGAGAGAGGTTGAGAGAGAGTGAGAAAGAGAGAGAGAGACTAGACTAATCAATACTTTTAGGCTTTTAGGTCTGGATGAAAAGGACAAAAGGAGCATTAGTTCTGTGTCCTTGTTCAGAATGGACTTGGCAAAGCCTGCCTCACCCCAGAGCCAGTGCTCTGAAGGAGTCTAGGTGGTGGCTTCTGGAACCTGACTCTTCACTCTGGGCTGTAGCTAGCAGTCCTAAAACAACTATGTCTGAGGTAACCTGTGCTCTCTTTGCCAACACTGTTGGACTTAGCTTTCTGCTGACCTTGGCCATTATTCCCCCCAGAAATAGGTTTTTATGGTGTCATGCTTCTTAATAAACTTGCTTGGCAAAAGTGATCAGCTGGTGCAGACCTCCCTGGCCCAGCTTTGATCTGTATTTCTTATCCCTGGTCCTTCCACTCAATGGCGCATAGTTTAGGATCCTTAGGTCTGCTGGTTCACATAATATAATACAACAATATATATTTAAAAAGTAAAACAAAACCTAGTTTTGTAGGTTTCTGTTGGTTCCACAGCAATCTCCTCATGGTGGGATCACATAGAAATTTTGCCTCTGCAGAAGGGTCAATAATGTCCCTGAGTGAAGCCGCGTCGTTTTCTACATTTTAGAGGTAGAAACTACTTGCACCCAGGGTTAACCTGCCTCAAAACAGATGCAAGAGGTTTCTGGTAAGTGGGGAACTGGGGCATGACAAGATTGACACCAGGAAGCTCGACTACCCTGTTGGTACAAGGTCAAGAGCATCTTTAGGCCACCCGAGGAGTAGCACATATACAGGCATGGCCTCCTGGGCAAACATGAGCTTCGCCATTCAGACATGTACGCATCAGCACCAGGCCCAGGGGGTCCAGCCTCCCGGGGCAGATTGGTGTCTTTCAGACCCTTTGCACTGAGCTTTGCTTCACCTGATAGATGTGGTTAAACACCTGAGGACCCTGGAGCACTAACTACAAATGTGCAGTGACCAGAGGCCCACTGTCCCCAGTGAACGAGAGTGTCAAAAAATAATTAATAAAACAGAGTGGATGTATAAGGCTTCAAGAGGCTTCAGGCTTTTATTTATTTTTAATTTGTCTCTTAGGAGCTGGAGTTGAGGAATCGGGAGAGATCAGTGTGTGTGTGTGTGTGTGTGTGTGTGTGTGTGTGTGTGTGCGCCTGTGTGTAGGGTGTGTGTTTGTGTAGGGTGTGTGTCTTTGTAGGGTGTGTGTCTGGGGTGTGTACAGAAAGGAACAGATACGGATCTGTGCCAGCAGTCCAGCCTTGCCTGCTCCTGTGGTTTTCAGTTTCAGTGCAAAGGTTGTTACTCAACCTTGAATCCTGCTCTTTTGTTTTTTTTCTTCCCCAACTGTGTTGACTCAACCCTGTTGCCTTTATAAGGGAGAGATCAGCCCCTCAGGGTCCTAAAGCACCTCTGCTCTTCAGCTGGCTTCCTACAAACAGTTCTGTGAAAGAGATCAGAGTCAAAGAAAGATGGCGGGGGATTCAAGCCTGCTGGCTGCAGTCTCTCTTCTTTCTGCCTGTCAGCAAAGTAAGAACACGGGGACTGTGTATTTGTGTGTATGTATGTGTGTTTGTGTGTGTGCGCGCGCGCACGTGCGTGTGCATGTGTGTCTGTATATCTGTGTCTATGCGTGAGAGAGAGAGAGAGAGAGAGAGAGAGAGAGAGAGAGAGAAAGAGAGAGAGAGAGAGAGAGAGAGAGAGAGAGAGAGAGAGAGAGAGATTGCGTGCTTGCTTCAGTGTTTGGGCTTCATGCCTGTATTTTTTTGGTAGTCGTGGGTGCCCAGCAAAGATTGCTCAGGGTGGCCTGCCGGCTCCTTCCCTGAGATGGGTAGAATTTGGGAATGTTCCAGAGATCAGGTCTCTCAGGAATGTTGTGAGCCTCAGAGCCTAGTGACTCTGTATCATTTATGGTGACAGTTCATTTCTCAGTGCAGGGAGCACCAGGAGTCTCAGGCAGGAAGTGAGCACATGAAAATGGGGAGCACAGATATCCATTAGGCGTGTTCACCAGGAAACTCTTCCTGTTTCTGAAGTTGGTTGTAAACATTTAGCATTTTTGTTTCGTTTTGTTTTGTTTTTAAAGAAAAACTGCCCATGGCAGATATGATCACCAGGGTAAAGTTCTGCAGAAATATGCGGCTTAGATTCAGTAATGACTTCTAAACATCACAAGATTTCTCCAATAGGACGACTTCACACCCACCTCTGCCTGGATAAATGAAGACTCTGTCTCCCCAGGAGCAAAGTTACTCAACTCATGCTATCTTCCTTACATGCTTAGTGAACAGAGTTTCTTAACCAAGAAAGCCTGTTTATTCTTTCTGGGGTGCGTCTTCCAGAAACCTGGGCTGAGAGCTGGGGACAGTGCAGGCCGGAAGCAAAAGACTGCTCTGCTTAGCGGTAGAGCAGGGTCTTCACATTCACCCAGTGGTTAGCCTAGCCAGTCTGCTTTGTGGATAAGGGAAAATGTTAAACCTTCAAATACATGTTTTGTTTAGCAGCTTTTGTGGAATGGAGCAGGAATTTGCTACCAGTCCCTGAAGAATTTGGGTCTAAGTAAACAGTGTGCCCTGGTCTTGCAGTTGCAGAGCAGGCAGGGACCTTCCCACAGAGACTCTTTCCCCACAGAGAGCCTTTTGTGTGCTGGTTCATGCCGACGACACTGTGTACTGGGACCAGAAGTGAGGGAGTTCGAGGGTGACGGAAGAAAAGAACAGGAAGAGAAGAGACCAGAAAAATGATGTTTGTGACAGAAAAAAAAAAGTTTAATTGTTGGAGATGGATCACAGAAAGAGAGAGAGACAGAGACAAAGAGACAGAGAGATACTGTTTAGCTAGCCACTTCAACAGAAGTTTGTTGTTCACAGAATTAGGACAGCTTGTGCCAAGGTACAAACAGTTCAGGCTTTTAAGACAGACCCACCAGGATCTGTGTGGGCCAGCCTTCCGGAAGCTGACTGCTCCAGGCCAGGATATTCTGCTTTTCCGTGTCTTCAGCACAGAAAGTTAAACAGGATCCTGAGTAGGAAGTACCTCCATGGTGACTGGCCCAGAATAGGTCCTTACCACTGTTCTCGTCCTAAACTTCTCATCTGCAGACAGAAGCTGCTAAAGAGAAGTGGCTTCCCCAGGGAAGGCTCTGTGATTGAGCGGTTCTCAGTGGTGGAGGAAGTATCCACCTTTACTGTCCCCAGCACACAAACATCCCCCAGTCCCAGGAAAGAGGAAAGATAAGAGAAATTCAGTCTTTCCACAGAAGGGATGGAATAACTTGTCCATAGCTACTGTATAGATTGGGGCTTTTACTCCAGAACCTGACACGAAGTCCAAATGTGCCTTCCCTTTCTGGATGTTCCCACACCTGATGCTTTTCCTGAGGTAGGTCCTTACATTGGCTGGTGTGTACTGGCTGCAGTTCACAGACTTGAGAGAAACTGACTTCTTTAGAATGTCATTGGACAATTGGTCAATCCAGGAACACACAGCCTTCATTGTTTCCATCCCTCGGTGTTCCCTCCAGGGCTATGAAGCAAATTAGGAGAAACAGTAACAGTACAGGGGCAGGGGTATTGGGGGCCAGAAAGGCCAAGTTCCAATTTCTCCATAATTCTCCATAATAGACAGGGCCCCCTTCTTTGGGCTCCGGTTGGTCCCGTGAGCTACTGGCTCATCTACAGTTATTTTGCCCAGCAAGGGTTTAATGCAGGGCTGGACAGTACCCACCTCTCTCCTTCAGATCACTTCAGCCTTAAGTATTACATACTTAGTATGTTCACTTCCGCTGTTTAACTCCTAAGTAGCAGCTAATGGGGTGGGGGTGGGGGCAAAGGGAAGGGAAGGAGCCTGCTCAGAGAGTCCTTCCTAAGCCAGGCTCAATTCTGACGGACTTCCTGTCAAAGGGCAAGTGTGCTGATTTGGGAGAAAACATCTCCCTGAATACTCACTGAGAAGAGACTGAGGTCACAGACTTGGTGTGGGATTTTACAAGAGGAAGCTACTCCTTTTAAAACACTAGTGGGTCAGAAGTGGATGTTGAGACAGTAAAGTGAGACCAAAGCGTGTTTGAGGCAATGACCAAGGGCATGAACCTGGGGGAGATAGTGGGAAAAGAAATGACAGACTCCAGGAGGTAATTAGGAAGTATGGAAGAGGTGAGGGAGCTGGGACATAATTCAGGTGGTAAAGAACTTGCTTTGTAAACGCAAGGTCTTGAGTTCAATTTCCAAAATTCATATTAAAACAAAATAAAACAACAAACAACAAAAACAATGACAACAAACCCTCAAAACTGGGTATGGTGGTGCAGGCCTGCAATCCCAGTGCTAGAGAGACAGAGACAGATAGGTCCCTAGGGCTCACTGGCCAGTCTGTTTTAATTTGATGATTTCTAGTAGGCAGCCCTGGTACCCAACTGTACTCACACTTCACTGGTGACCAGTGATGTGCCAGACTGTAACACGACATTCCGTTCTCTTGCAGGTTATTTTGCTTTTCGGGTCGGACGAGCAAGATTAAAACACAAGGTTGCACCTCCAGCAGTCACGGGCCCTCTGGAGTTTCAGAGAATATTTCGTGCACAGTAAGTAACGCTTTTCACACAGACAGGCCTGCCACAGACGGAGTCTGATTAGGGAAAAGTGTAATATAGAAGGCCCTAAATTCATTTTCAGTTACAGCCACAAGTCACTCTGCCTCATTCTCAGGTTCCACTATCATGAAACATCCAATGGGTGATATTTACCCAATTTTAGTTCAGATCTAATAGGCCTATTTACCCAAAACGCTACAACTTAGGAAGAAGAGTGTCTGTGTCTCTTAAGCATGGTGGCTGATCACAGAGACCTCTCTAGACTCCATGAGGGTTCATTCAGTAGACTCAGGTGTAACTAACAATTTCATACTTTCTTTTCTTTCTTTCTTTTTTTTTTTCGATACAGGGTTTCTCTGTATAGCCCAGGCTTTCCTGGAACGCACTCTGTAGACCAGGCTGGCCTCGAACTCAGAAATCCGCCTGCCTCTGCCTCCCAAGTGCTGGGATTAAAGGCGTGCGCCACTACCACCCAGCTCATTCTTTCTTTTCTTTGGCTGTTAATTTCTCTAAGAACCATTTCCTTAAACCCGAAGCATATAAGGAGATGTCCTGAGTTACGAGTTGTCAGAGTCTCTGATCATCTGTGTTCCCTGCCTTTCCAGACACACATAGAACCTTTCTGTCATAGATACCATGCACTTTCCTGTCAACATTAGGGTGACCTTTATATTTCACCACCAAAGCCCAGTGCTTTGGAAACTGTCACCATTATCAATATCTTTTGTTAGTTTTTGGGATTTTTCTTTTATGTCCAGGAGTAAGATTCACCTATATTTTTCCTTGTATAGTTCTGGTCTCATTTTGGCTATTAAAATAAAAATTATACCTTGAATTCAGTTTTGGTAAGGCAGGCCCTTGGGCTGACAACATGGTCTCTTGATCAGCCTCTTGCTTCCTGAGGGATTTTATAGGCCATTCTTTCCCTCAGCTTCAAAGTGTATAGGGAACGCCACTGACAAGACTCAACACCATTTTAAGTAACATCAAACCATACAAGAAGAAGTCATTCCCATCCTAGTTGTCTTTAAATACTTTTGGTATGTCAAGTAACAAGTATTGGTTTAATGCCAGCATGTTTGACACCTAGAAGTAAATATTTATTTTATCAGGGTAATACATGTGCACAACCTGGAAACAAAGTGGAGTGACGAATCTTTAAAAGTCACTGTCTTTTGTGCTTGCCCCTCACATGCCGCCCTCCTGTCCCCCACATAGCCACTGGCATCCATTTTGTTAACGCTTGTATTTCTAAACACTGTGATTTCACCGCTGCCTTATTGGTAGACAGTTTTAAGCCTTGCTAGTTGAGGTCCTTCTATGAAAGAACGTCACACTCTTCTCTTTTTGTCGACTTGTAATTGGGTCACTATGTTACACATTAAAGCCGGGCAATGGGAGTGCACTCCTTTAATCCCGGCACTTGAGAGGCAGAGGCAGGCGGATTTCTGAGTTCCAGGCCAGCCTGGTCTACAGAGTGAGTTCCAGGACAGCCAGGCTATACAGAGAAACCCTGTCTCGAAACAAAACAAAACAAAACACCAAAGCAAAACTCGTTAAACCCCAAGCCAGTGTTTGGACCATTGTGGTTAAGTAAACAACCTTCAGAGTGCATCAGGATAATGTTCTGTAATTATGTTTCCTTCTTGTGCAGGTTTCATTTTTCTTAAGGTTAATTTGTTTGTTAGTTTAGTTGTCTTTGTTGTCTTAGTTTCATTCCTGATTCTTCTGCAGAGTGGAGTCTCTCCTCAGAGTACATCGAGATGTACTAGCAGCCAGCTAACATCTCATTCCTGCTTTGAGCCAGGTCTGCCTGAATCCTCCCCTTTTTGCTGTAGGGTGGAGGATGCTCTTTAGAGCTACCACATGGCTGTAATTCTGGGTCTTCCTGTTGCCACCCTAGAATTTTCTTATACTCTCTGGTTTGGATCACCTGGTACCTGGATTCCAATTTTTATTTTTCTTTTTGCATTACTTTTGTCTCTTGTTTTCACAGAGCACATTTGTTAGCTGTCTGTTACAGTGATGAATGCACAAGATAAGCAACCTGCAGAGTAGAAGGATTTATTTTGGTTCAGGGTTTTAGATATCCTCCTCTGTTGGCCATATTATGTGGTACATACATCATTATGAAAGCATGTGGTGGGACAATCCCTGTTCACCTTATGGGCACATGCGGAAAAAGAAAGAGTTTAGGACCCAGCATCCTCTTCAAAGGTCTACCACCAGTGACCTAAGCTCTCCTACTACCTCCACTCTCTGAAAATTACACACCAACTCCGTACCATTTAGAGGCCTGTGGGAGAGCATTCCAGATCTGCTCTAGGAAACCTGTCTGAATGCTTCCTGAGAGGAGCTCAGGTTCGTAGAATTTAGAGACTTATCCTGTTTAAATACAGCACAGCCCCGTCACCTGACATCGACGATGTCCTGGTGAGGTATTTATATTCCCATATGAAAAATCTTATCCGTCCTGAATTGTGAGACAATTGTCCCATCACTCTCTAGTGTCTTTAGATGCTATTGACATTTGTCTTCTAGACCTTGTCACATGGTATGGGAACCCCGAGAGGCTTTGGGGTGCACGGGGCCTCATAGATCTCTTCTGCATTACATCATGCTGAACCCCAGAGCAGGTCTCCTTATGGTCCAGAAACTCATGTCTGTCTGTCCCAGAAGATTAAAAAAATATTCTCCCTCAATTTCTTCTTCATGCTTCGTTCTTGTTTGAAACATGCTAATTGCTCTTGAGCTGGTCTTTTAGTTTCCTTTATTTTCAGTTCCTGCATTTGGGGGCTTTTGTTCTTTTTGGAGACATTCTCTCACTGCCTACTGTTTGCCAGCTAAAGAATTTTCGCTGATCATTGTTCCAACTCTGGGAGCTTATTGTCACCCCTTGCTCTTCCATGGCTGTTGTCAGTGATGTCAAACCATTATGTCTTTGGGTCTCCCAGGTACAATTTGTTCTTTTCCACTTGAGAATTTCATTAATCACTTAAAAAATTCTCTAGCGTCATTCCTGTTTAAATAATACTTAGAAAATTTTAATAATATCAAAGCACACAAGTTAAGTCCTACCAACTTCAATTTCTCAAGCCCCTTATGGTCTTCGTGTTCAAGTTATTATTTATTTTGTGCTCTGTCTTTCACTTTCACACATTAAGTAAAGAAACCACACATTAAATACTGTACACATGTATGGTTATCTCCATATACAATGGCTTGGCTTGGCTTGTATCAGTGAACAAAGCAAGAGTCCTGTGGCATACACAGCTGAGGAAGACCGAAGGTCAACACCAGTCACATTTGCATGACCCAGGTTGGTGCTCTGGAAATCCCTCGTGAGAGCCCAGGAGGGGATTCGGCCACAGGAGTTGGGCTGGACTGCAAGCTGAACTAGGTTGACTAATGTAAATATGACCAGGTGAGACCACAGCTCAGCAGTAGAGTGATTGTCTTGTGTACAGACTTGCCTTGGGTTCAGCACCATAACCCCTCCCCCCAACAGAAGAAAATCACAAAAGGGATTGAACAGTCCCTGAACCAATCACCCCCACAACTGGTGTATAGAAAACTAGGAAGCAGCATGTGTGAGGCTGAAGGTGAGGCCAGCGGAAGGTTCATTTCAGCCTGATTGAGCTGAGGACTCCTGGTTGGGAAGGATGACATGTCTAGCAGGTCAGATCCAAGGACATGTCTTGGTTCTATGTTCCTTCTCACTGTTCCCACACATTTGATTCTGTTTCCTCCCACCCCTTCTATAACTGGACTCTTTTCGTCCTAGAACTAAAGCTGGACCCCAATTCTAAATATTTCTCTGAGGTTGTTGTTTATGAAATAAATACCCAAGCTCAACTCATTTGTCAGAACTTAGTTTGTTTGCTTAACCACAGTGGAAGAGACAGAGGTTGAAATAATCAAATAAAAGAATACCCTCATAATATCAAGGTGGATTTGGAGCCAAGCGAACTTGGCTGGCTCAGTGGCAGCTCCCCTGCTTCCTTTGGAGGGGAAAGGGGACAGTCCTGCCCCACTCCCTGTATTTCTTCTTGAATGTTCTATAGCACTAGTCAAGTTCTTGCCTTACATTCTAAGGTTTGGGACAAATCTGGCAAATTTAGATTCCATTTGTCAAGAGTATGGCGTATAGATTTTATGTGAGGTGCCTGGAAAACCTACCTGGGCCAGAAGGTCTTTGCAGGTTTTTTCTCTGTCACTCCCACACTGGCTTGCTTAGTTCTGAGGAAGGGATGCACTTTGTTTTCTCTCTGTCCTTGATGAAGCATTGAATCCCTTTAGCTATCCTTGACTTTCATAGACATACTGCTTTTCCCCACTCTTCTCTCTGCTGCACAGCCTGCAGCAGGGCCAAAGTCACTGCTCTCTGAGAGAAGCACATCTCACCAGCATCACTCCATGGTCCTCTAAGCTCTGTGGAGGCACCTGCCTCTTGCAGCAGGCTGGGGCAGTCATCTGGTCACCTGAATGGTGGTTGTTAACTCTTCGCACTCATTTAAAATTTGAAGCCTGAAATTTTACAAATGAAAACAAATGATCCTAATTCATGTTCAAACCCCACAAAAAAAAACCCTAAAGGTAAATTCACAAAGATAGGAGTTTTCAAATGTTCTATAACTTTAGAGTGATGCAGGCCATTACATTTTGTAGTATGTGAAGGAGGAAGAGACTGAGGGAGGAAGGGAAGAGAAGGGGATAGAAAGAGCATCTCTCTCTCTCTCTCTCTCTCTCTCTGTCTGTCTCTCTCTCTCTCTCTCTCTCTGTGTATGTGTGTGTGTTATATGATGTATAATATGCACCCATGGGGGGAGAGGATATCTCGAATCCTGCTCTATCTGTGTATATGTGTGTGTGTGTTGTATAGTGTATGATATGCACATACATGCACACACAGGGGCAGAGGAAGACATTGGTAACGTCCTCTATATGTGTGTATTGTATAATATGTATGGGTGTGCTTGTGTGTGGTGTACAGTGTGTGTGTGTGTGCATGGTGTATAGTATTTGTGTGTGTGTGTGTGTGTGTGTGTGTGTGTGTAGGGCCAGAGGAGAACATCAGGTGTCCTGCTCTATCACTCTCTACTTTGTCAGTGACAGAGCATGCCACTGACCCCAGACCTGAGCCGGCAGCCAGCAAGCCCAAGTAGACCATACCTCTGGCCTTCACAGTGCTGAAGATTAAGGTGCACACACAGCCACAGCAGGCTTTCTGCACCGGTGCTGGGATCTGAACTCGGGTCTTTGTGCTTGCGTACTCTTACCCAATGAGCGATGTCTCTGGCCTGAGCATGTCTATGGAAATTTACTGCTGGTCTGTGTACTGCATACTATCTGTGGATAGCGGTGGAGCTCTGGGCCACCAAGCAGGAAGTGACTACAGTAGGCTCGAGGCAGCTTCCAGGGGCAAAACCTTCAGGAGACGACTGACTCTCTTCTCCAAAAGTGTCACAGCTCCTATATGACAAACTCTCAGTCAATCTTTGATGAAGTAACTTTCTGTGTGCCTTTCTTCCTTGTGGACAGGGTTCTATATACATTTTGGAGTGGGTTGAGGGTCTAAATACAGATGCTTTCTATTGGCTGAGATGTTAGGGGTGCTTCATCTGGATGTAGAGGGGCTTTGGATAATGCCCCTACATCATGGTCCTCTCCATGGGGTGCTGTGGTCACGTGACAGGAATGTGGTCAGGAGTAGGTGAAATACCTCAGGTAAGAGGACGGGTTTCTGAACCCACTTGACTGTACTAAGTTTCCTGGCAAGGTCCACTACCCCACAGCTTACCATCCAGGGTATTAGCTGGAAGCACTATATGCCCATTGAGTTGAATAAAGAGGATACCCAAGATCGTGAAAGACTCAGTGGTGAGGTCAGTGACAGGCAGAGGGAATTTGGAGCAGAGCTGGACATCTTGGCTCCTCGTGCGTTCATCTTGCTTCTATCAGCCATTTAATTGCTGTGTGGTAGTTAGAATTAGGCCCTGCTGCCACCAGGATACACCTCCTGCTGACTCCTACAGGTGACGTACCCAACAAGGAACACTTAAGTCAATGAATTAGTAATTCATTGACTTATTTTTGAGGTGCTCATTGTTAAGATTGGTATTGGTTCAGAACCCCTCAAGACCAAGTTCTTAGCACAAAGGGGATTTATTAGCCCCAGAGGGACAGAGGACAGGGAGTAAGAGACAAGGACAGGAGAGAGAGGAGGAAGGAGAAGGGAATAGAGAGAAGGGGCTGGAGTATTTGTCTCAGAGTGAGACAAAGGATTTCCTCTGGATAGAGAGGAGACAGAGATGTGGCACATGGGAAAATGTAGTTTATAAAGCTAAAGGGGGAAACCATATTAGGCTGAGGTGTTTAACTTTAATTGGGCATGTAAATTAGGTGAGCCAATGGGGGGCTTTTGATTGCTAGACTTTAATATTTTGATAGCTGGATCTTAGTTGGCCTCAGGAGGAGAAAGTAGCCAAATAAGGGAATGGATCTTGGTGGTTAGCTTTAGGAATGTAATCTAATGGGTTTTGTTTGTTTGTTTTCCTTTTCTTTTTTTTGTTTTTTTTTGTTTTTTTTGTTTTTTGTTTTTTGTTTTTTTGCAAGGCAGAGAGAATGAGAGAGAAAGGCAAGGGGAGCTAGAGTCATGTTCACCACCCAGGAGCTGGCCAGAGTCCCTTCACTCACTATGTAGCTCAGGTTGGCCTGGAATTTTTGCTTCAGCCTCCCGAGTGCTGGGACTCCAGTCCTGGGTCACCATATAACCTGTCCCATAAGGAGCAATTTAGATATGTCCCCACCTATCCATGAACTCCTGCAATCTCTTTCTCACCCAGAGGCCTTCTCTGGGCATGATAAGCTGTCGCTCTGACCCTTCTGATAAGAGTCATAATTCACAGGGCTTCTTGCTTCCCAAAGTTCACAGACCAGGCTCTGTGAATTTGCAGCTGCTGAGTCAGAGTGAATCTGCAAAAACGGAGGAGGGAGGAAAGATCTTTAGAAGCCTCAGTGAAATGCCTGGCCTGTTTTTATTTTTAAAAGCTTTCCTATCTACAGTGAGCACAGGGTTAGGAAGGCCAGCTTTGAGGATGTCCCCCTCTCCAGCTTGCAGAATGAGGTTGTTACATGCAGAAGTTCATGCTGTATGTTCAGGAGTCTATTAACTAGAAGAAATGCTGAGAAAAGTTTCATGTCAGAGGCTTCCGTCTCACCAAGAGGGTCACCCTAAGTGATGAGTTTTTGAGAATGACAGGACGTTTCTTGGTCCAAGTGTGTATGATCCACAGCACCATGATCAAGGCAATGCATAGAAGAAAGGATTTATTGGGTCTCAAGTCCCGGAAGGTTAAGGTCCATGACCATCATGGTTGGGACCTTGGCAGCAGGCAGGCAGGTATGGGCTAGAGTAGTAGATGACCCACAAGCAGGAGGCAGAGAGAGCTAACTGGCCTGACACCGGCTTTTAAAACCTCAAAGCCCACCTTTAGTGACATACTTCCTCCAGTTAGGCCACACCTCAGAATTCACCCTAAACAACCAAACTGGGGACTAATCATTCAAACAGATGAGCCATGGGAGTGCGGATGGGGGTGGATGGGGGGCATGTATTCCCTTTAAACCACCACAGTGGGTGTTGGAAAATCCATGATCACCAAAAGCCAACCTGAGACAGTGGACCTTGCGTTCGTTCCAACTGTGGGTAAGCAAAGGGCTTTATTGAGGGTCAGTAAGGAAAAATGAGAGAAATTCCTGAGAGTGGGAAGGGTTCCCAGAGAGGGAAAACATCATTAAATTGTTTTGTGTAGGAGTTTTTATAGGACTTATGTTAGAAAAGAGGCTATGACAAATGTAATTTCTGTTGCGTTGGTTTTCTGGGCTGTCATGGGCGGAGACAATAGAAACTCCCGTACCTTATGCATGCCCCCGACCAAAAAAGGAAGATGCCAATGCTGTTTGCTCACTGTCCACCCAGTTAAGGGTGGTGGAAGCCCTCCTTTCCTTTGTCTGCCTCTGACTTACTCCTTATTAGCTGCTGACCTTGACTGTCTGATGGCCCTTAGCCTGCTAGCCAACGGCCTTGCAGGTGTCTTGGTGGCTGTTAACTAAACTACGATTTCATTCTTCCCATATTTACACGAACAGCTTGTATCACAGCTACCAAAATGAATCTGCAGTCTTTCTTCTCCCTCAAGGGTGGGGCTGTAGTCTCGTGTCTGGGGTAATCTTGGGATGGTCTCCTTTCTAGACTAGGTGGACGTTTCTGGTTAGAAGCCATTCTTATATAATAGTAGACTGTTTGTCATATGACAGGGCAACATATATATTCTTGCGCATATTCTCCAAAGAATGGAGTGGGGTTGTGGCCTCAGGGAAGCCAGCTGGCCTGCTGACACTGGCTCAGAGCTCTGAGCTCTGACCTCCCTCCTTATCTACTTGGTTGTCTCTTAGTTGCTGGCCCCCTTATTTATCTTCCTTGGTGTTCCCGATTTTATTGTTTTAACTGTAACCTTCCTGTTAATCTGTATCTGTTATCTGTTTTCACCGTACTATTTGCTATCAGAATGTACTCTTCGCCGTCCCTTACGACTTGTGGTGAGCGGCTCCCGAGTCTAAGTAAGCCACAGGGAGGGAGGGACAATGTTTTGGCTTCTATTCATATTCATTCTTAGAATTCCATCCTTTTCATTCTGTGTGTCCTACAACACATACAGTATTGTTTTCTAGTTGAGTGCCCCAAACTCTCAGAGGTTTAATACAATGGAAGTTGTGCCACACGGGGTCACAGGGCTGAGCCCCAGAGGTGTAGGGCAGTAGAAGTGACACCCAGGACCGATTTCAGCAGTTAGAGTGGGCACGGACTGCCTGGTGCAATAGGGATCATTCCTAGTTGAAGTCCAGGAAACGCCTGGAGTTCTTTGCCTGTGGGTCCCTAGATGTGCAGAGTGGATGGTTGGATGACTAACAGCTGGGTGGAGCTACAGTCCCAGCAGTGGTAGGGCTCCTTCTTTATGCGGTCCAGGTGAGAGTGCTGCATTTCTCAGTGGTCCAGTGGGATTGACAAGTCTTGGGCCTGTGTTTTATAATATGGTCTAATCTGCCCAGACACACATATGCCCCTCCTCTGGTTTGATAAAAGCACTACCTTTGTACTTGTGGGGCTGGATTTGCTCTCAGTCTGTGCACACCGGCGGTGCAAACAAGGGCGGTGCTGGACAGCTGGTGGCGTCTGTGGATAGATCCAGGGTTACTTCCCTTTGCATGTGCATTAGACATGGAGCCAAAGGCTGCTTGCACACTGGAGTCACCCTGGGTAAGGCACAGGTTGCAGCCACTGCTCCACACAGTCTGGAGGAACGGAGAACGCTAGTGCTCACCACAGTACCCAGCGGTTTCAGCTTTTCTCAGGCTTTTACCATTTTCTCCCTTAAGCCTCATGTCTCCTAAAACATTTTGGCACCAGACAAACCAGGGCAATGTATCAAGGCTGTACTGGTTTCAAAACTTGAAGTTCCACCTTCTAGATAATATCTCAAGTCCAGGCCAAGCAGGACACTTGCTCCCCCTACTGGCCCTCTAGCCAGTAACCTTTTCAGTTATTCTCCCTGGTGTGGAATTCTAGGCCCCTGGTGACATTTACTTATAACAGTGACTACCCCTCCCCCCATATTTCTATACAGAAAATGACTAGACACAGCCTATCTCCCCGAACCCCGGGTGGATATACGGGGGGGGGGGGATATTTGACAGGTGATCATCACTGTGTCTATGGAGGGCAATTGGCACAGGAAATTTGTCCACCTTGCAAGGGGAGTGTGGAGTGTAGCTGTTTAGGTGGCCAGAAAGAGGGTAAACTTGTTTCAGCATTGGTTTGTCCTGTCAGCGAAAGTAACTAGCTGCTGATAGCTTAGTGGAGGAGTTTTCAGAATTTGGTCCCCTTAACGTGAGTGTATTTGTTTACGGTGGTGGCTATCACGGGGCACAGCTCACCTTATCCTCAGGCTGTGGGGGCTTTAAGAGGCTCAGAGGTGCTGCTGGCAGGAGAGGGTGTGGTCACAGGGTGGAGGGGTGGAGGAGGTGACAATGAGCAGGCAGCAAGGTACTCCAGGCGTCTCAAGGTGAAGCAATACTACCAGGTAGACAGCTGCAAATAGCAGAGACCCCCAACTGGAAGCCAGAGAATTATTTCTGATATCTGAAAAATGTTAACGAGAAACAGACACAGATGTAGGTGATGGCTAACCATTGTAAATGGACTGGATTTGAAATTATTTAGGAAGACATACCTCTGAGCTCATCTCTGAGGCTGTTTCTTGAGAGGTTTAGCTGAGGAGAAAAGACTCATCCCCACGGGTTGCGGTCTCAGACTAAATTAAAGGTCTAAAAGGAAGAAGGCAGCTAAACACCAGCAGTCATCTCTTTCTGCTAACTGACTGGAGGGATGTGGCCACTTGCTCCATGAGGGTCACCAAGCCTTTCCTGCTGTGGTAGACTGTGAACCATATACTGCACAAACCAAAATTTGAGGCATGTCTGCAAAGGTCTGAGGTTGGGTAAGTTCAGGAGTGACTCCTGCTTGTGATAGGACAGGGGACTCATTTCTTGGGGGATAAAGATGAAGAAATACAAAGTAACCTTCCCTAGCACTCTAGCCTTTGCTTTTCCATGAGCATACATGGAGCAGTAGTCAATTCTGGCCCGATCTCAGTGGCCTCTAACTACCCTCTGCTCATGCTGTGTATCTTAGCACGTTTGTATTTTTGTGATTACTTCTGGGAGTTGGGGTGTTCCCAGTGACACAGTCACAGCTGCAAGCAGCTGGCTGGCCTCAGTGCACTTGGTATTGTCCTTGGGGTCTGGAGTATTGTCCATACCTAGGTGTCCTGGCTAGTTTTATGTCAGCTGGACACAAGCTGGAGTTACCTGTAAAGAAGGAAGCTCAATTGAGAAAGTGCCTCCACAAGGTCCAGCTCTAAGGCATTTTCTTAATTAGTGACTGATGGGGACCTGTCCAGGCCATTGTGAGTGGTGCTATCTCTTGGATGTAGTCCAGAGTTCTATAAGAAAGCAGGCTGAGCAAGCCAGTAAGAAGTACCCCTCTATGGCTTCTGCATCAGCTCCTGTCTCCAGGTTTCTGCCCTGTGTGAGTTCCTGTCCTGTCTTCCTCCAGTGATGAACAGCGATGTGGAAGTGTAAGTTGAATAAACCCTTTCCTCCCCACTTTGGTTTTTGGTCCTGGTGTTTCATCACAGCACTAAAGCTGTGGACCTAACCAAGACACTGGACCAAATACCAGGGCTGTTTTGGGGGTTCTAGTGAAGGGAGGTGAGATTTCAGGGCTCTCTCACCATTGAAGCGTTGTCACCTGAGCCTGGTACTGTCGCTCTGGTCTGGAGTCTCTCTAAGCCTTTCTTGAGGGTGATCCATCTACACCAGGCTGTTCGCCGTTAAGGAGTTCTCCAGCTTGAGTTGCACAGAGAGACCCACATCAGCCTTCCTTTCTCGTTTCTCTTTTCTTCCAAGAGACTTCCTTCCTCTTTCATTCAGGGGCACAAAAAAAATCAGTGTGTCAGCCTCTGTGGACAGACCCCCCAAAGAGACCACAGGCTCTCAGACGCTTCCCCATGGTGAAACTGGACGTGGCTAGGAGGCTCTGTATAGTATTTCTTTGTTCCTCAAAATGCAACACCAAGGTCATTAATTCACTGCAAAGAAAAGTCTGAAAATAGACTTTTGTGAATGATGCTTCCAAGGTGTTTAAAAATGTCACAGCTAATTTTGAATAAGGAGATGTGGGAAAACTCAGTCCTTACGTCCTGGAGTAATTTAGGGTGTATCATGAAACCTGATAAAGGATGGGCCAGTTGGGTGATGTTTCCAAAAAGGGCCTGGAAATTGCCCTGCCTGTAGAAAGGGTTCCAACCCTCCCGTGCTGCTCTTCTCTTTTGCTCTCTGGAAAAGACTCTATGGAAAGGGAAGTGCTGGGAAGCAGGTTCTTAATTTTAGCTAACTATGAAATATTTAAAGTATTGTTTCACTTAATTTACCACAGCTACTTACAAACTTATAAACCCATCACACGCAAAAACATGCCAGGGACATGCCAGGGCCGCAGAGAAAACCACCTTTGTCACTTCTCTGAGGGCTAGAGAGCCAAGCCTGCACTTAGGCTTCTGATGAGAGCTTCCTGGCCACAGGTGCCCTTCTGAGCCTTAAAGAAATGATGAGAATAGAGAGAAGGAAGTATTTCGATATCAACAACCTGCTTTTCAGGCCCCTGGAGAGCAAAAGGTCCTCACTGGTTTTGTCGGTAATGTTAGGACTTTTTGTGTGTGTTTCAGGATTCGGCAGCAGCCATGGCTTTTGTGTGAGTGTGGGATTTGTCCATTGTTTCCCTCTCTCCTTCTATTGAGGACAAGGATTAAATTCAGAGCCTTGCACATGCTGGGAAAACACCCCAACACTAAGAAACATCCAAGCTCTTAAAAAAGACTTTATTCGTATTTGTATTTTTGTGTATGTGTGTGTCTGTGTGTATGTGCATGTGTGTATAGGTGCCTGCAGAGGCCACAAGAAGGCATCGAGTGTCCTGGATCTGGAGTTCAGGTGGTTGTGGGCCACTGGGCGTGGGAACTGAACTCAGGTCCTCTATAAGTGCTGAACAGTCTCCTCCAGCTCCACTCCACCCCAGCCTCATATCTGAAGTTTTTGTTTTGAGACAAGGTCTCATTAAATAGTTCAGTCTGGCCTTGAACTCACTCTATAGCCCATGTAGGGAGTAAATGTAAAAATTGCTTGCCTCAACCCCTCAAGTAGCTGAGATGACAGATATGTGTCACCAGGCTCAGAAATGACAAATTATTCTTACTGATTCTTACAACACTGAGAACACTGTCTTCTCTGGCTGAGCTATCTGCTAAGAAATTAGAGCTAACCCAGTCACTACTGCATCTCACCTTTTCCTTCTCTGCTAGGTACATATGAGTTAACTGTAGCTCCCGGAGAACTATTTCCTTGTGCTTACAATAGTATCGAAATCTGATCTGGCTTTCCCACAAATAGAGGCAATGGAATGCTACTGTTTACTAATTTTATTTTTTACTTCATGTCTATGATTGTTTTGCCTGCCTGTAGATCTGTGCAGCACTTGTGTGCCTGGTACACACAGAGACCAGAAGAGAGGATCAGATCTTCTGGAACTGGAGTTACAGACACATGGGTGCTTAGGACTGAACTTGGATCCCCTGCAAGAGCTGTCAGTGCTCTTAAAAGGACAGTCAGTCAACTGGTTACCTTCCCACTGCATAGAATGGGAATTAAATGTGTTCATTTCTTTACTTCGGAAGCTTTTAGGGGAATCATTTAAAGACTCAAGTGGAAAGCTAAGGGTGTGAGAGAATTTTTAAGAAGAAAAATGTTTAATGTGAATTGAGTAGCCTCTTGGGTTACTTGGTATGGAAATCTTTTAGGCTCTGGAGGCCTGACTGTTAGAAAGAGCCATGGTGTGCTTCACTGGTGACGATTTGTGTATAGGAGAATGACTCTTAGCCCCGCTCTGTGGTTTGAGCAATGTCTGAATCCCACTTCGAAAGACTCTTTTTAAGTGGAAGGAGCCTTTAAATTCCTGATGCAAGTTCTTGTATTATTTTTGCTTGAGTTGATGGAACGATCACCTGCAGCTGGAAAATCAATACATTAGTGTGTGTTTCTTCTCGAATTAAGTTTCATCTTTATTTGTCCCCCTACAGGCAAAACTCTTTGGAGTTTTATTCCGTGTTCCTTGTGATGCTGTGGATGGCTGGATGGTACTTCAATCAAGGTAATTATAAGAACATGTCGACTCATTCCAAAGACAACTGTGGTGTTTAAACACAATTAAAGGGCAGATAGATGACCATATGGCTACTGATGCTGGAAATGACTTTAACTATAAGAAGCAATGCCTGTACACATCCCAAATTCTAGGTGTGTTCAGATGGCCTCGATGTGATTTAGTTTAAGAATTAAAAATTAAAACCAAACACTAGCAGTTGAATATAGGAGTAAATACCTGAGATTCCAGGAGTCAGACAGAGGCAGAGCTGCACTGTGAGACTGTGTCTCAAAAAGCAAGCACTGACAACATTGCTCAGTGGAAGAATACTTGCTGGCGATGTACAAGGCCAGGAGTCTGGGTCTGAGCATATTTATACTCTCAACAGAAGCATCTGGGATGAGATAGGGCTCATTCAAGGTTGTCTGCCTACAGACCACACACAGCTTGAAACAAACAGACACTCAGGGATAAAAAACGACATGGATCTTTTCTTCAGTAATCTAATTGAACTGGATGATCAGAACACAGAAAACAATTCACTTTTACAACAGCAATGTTCATGGAGCACTTACTGTATGCCAGGTCATTTCTTTGAAGTTCATAGGTTTGTAGGATTTAAAACATTCATATGATATAATCACTAACTGATTCCTACTCTACATATGAGGAAATGGAGGCACACAGGTGTTAGTAAGTTGTCATCAATGTGAATATCAATCTTCCATTCAAGGACATATCAGGGCTATTGATATTTGACCCAACAACCTATGTTTGGAAGGTCCAGAAGAACCTGCATCTTGGATGCCACAGGTTTGCAAGCATGCCCTTTCTATTTGGCTGATGTTTCCTTGGTGAGCTGAGGGCTTTTTGAACCCATGGATTCAGGGGTTGCACCTGCATGGATACACTAGCTGGAGACATAGAATCCCCTTTGATTCCTGGTGACTGCAGTGGCTTCATTTGCATATGCATTTGATTGGTAAGATTTAAACAAACTAAAATCCAGCTGCTTCCAAGGAACCTTCATCAATCTCTTTCTTGAGATTTTTCCTGTCGATCAAGGAATTTCAGATACAGTGACCTTTAGAGAATAACTTTTTAACTTCACTCAAGTCATCCTTTTGTTCCTTAATGGCACGAGTGGAAGTGGCTGTTCCTCTTCATCTAAGGACATATTAACAATGAATAAGGGATGTGCCATTAGGTAATGGGACTCTGTCTCCGTCTCTTGACTCTTCAGATTTTCCCATGGTGGGCTGAATGATGCTGACTGCCTAGAAGGAAAGGTTCTTGAGTAACTTGTCATGCTTTTCACTCCCGACATAAGTTGCCTACTAAGGTGCCTCTGGCTGTTCATTGACTTTGGGGGAATAATTCAGTAGGCTGGGACAGTAGATCTCAGCAGAGAGCATGCCTAGAATCTTCAACATCCTTAGATGCCTCGCAGCTCTGCCACTACTCTGGGCTCTCATGTTCTGCTCCTTTGGTGCCTTCTCCCTCTAACAGTATCCTCTAGATCCCTAAGAGGACAGTACTCCTCCTGTTCCCTTTGTCCCACAGCACCTCGGAGCTTTTCCACAACACTTTCAAGCCTACAATTTTTGTCTGTCCATCCCTTGTCTTCTTTATTGACAGGATAAAGGTGCTGGCAAATGGCTCAGTTAGAGTGCCAGCCATAAAGACTTCAGTTCTGATCCCAGCATCCGCACAGAAAGCCTGGTGCAGAGAGGCTTACACACGCATCTGTAACCCAGTGATGAGAAAGGACACTGGAGACAGGCTCTAGCCAATGAGTTACAACTTCAACATGAGACCCTGGCTGAAAAATTGGGAGGTTAGGGATAGTGACTGAGGAAGATACCTGATATGAGGAGGATAACTAGTATCAATCTCTGGCTTCCATATGTGCACACATGCAAACACATCCACACGCACAAATGCCCACATGGACATGTACATCATGCAACACACACACACACACACACCCTTCTGTCATATAAAAGATCAGCTATGGGTAGAAAAGAAATTTTTTTCTTCATTTTATCTTCTTGGGGTGCTGAGGATCAAACTCAAAGAACCGAGCGTGCTGGCCAAGCACTCTACTGAGCTGCAGCCCCATTCCTAGAATAATGACGTTCATAAAGGTAGAACTGATAACTGAATCTTTAGAAAAACACCTGACATATACTGAAAATTAAAAAACAAAATCTTGGTGACCAAGTAAAATAGTGAATTTAGTTATTCAGCTTGTCACAGTCTCAGACAGAGACCCTACGTCAGAGACTCTCAACCTTCCTGATGGTGTGACCCTTCAGTACAGTTCCTCATGTTGTGGTGACCCCCAACCATAAAAGTATTTTCTTTGCTACTCCATAAATGTAATTTTGCTACTGTTATAAATTGTAATGCAAACATTTGTGTTTTCTGATGGTCTTAGGTGACCTCCGTGAAAATGTCATTCATTTCCAAAAGGTTGAGATCCATGGTTCTAGATATTCAGTTTGCTTCTTCGTGGAGCTCATTTAGAGAAGACATCAGTATTCTGACTGGTCAGAATGGCAGCACATTCTATTGTGTTTTGCATATTTGGGGGATAAAGCTTAGATGTGGTGAAATGCATAGATCTTAGGTGTTCAGTGAAGTTTCACAGAGGAACACACTTGTGGGAGTCAGTTCTCTCTCTAGCTATGCACTGTAGCCACCACTCAGGAAGTCTACTCTTGCCCCCGCACCCATACAGCTCTGTTTCTTCCACTGCTGATTTTTCCACAGTTTGGTTTTTCCCATCCTAGAGCGTCATGTGATTGGAATAATACAGGACACTCCGAGGTGCAATGCCTCAGCCCACGGTGCTACTGAGATTTGGGTGTTGCTGCAAATACAGCTGTCTTGATTCTCTGTGGAGAAGCAGAGGCACAGAGGACTATACCATCTGGTCATCAAGTCTCCCGATGACAAACTCCCAAACTAGTTCATCCTTCAGTGACCATGAACACATAGCTCACAGTTATGATGACCAATCACAGTTCTCACGAATGTCCTCGAATGGGTCTTTCATGGGCACTTGCCTTCCTGTTTCTAGAGTAAATACATAGAAATAGACTAGTTGGTTAAATGATATTTTACTCTTACGAGAAACTTCCAGAACTTTCCCTAAAGGGGCTGTGTGATTTTTGCATCCTACCACTGATGTGTGTGGATTCCTCTTGTTCTGTATCCATTCCATTTTATATTGTTGGTCTTTAAAATTCTAGCCATGCTGGACATGGTGCCATATGCCTTTGATCTCAGCACTCAGGAGGCAGAGGCAGGTGGTTGTCTGAATTCAAGGCCAGCCTTATCTACAAAGTTCTAGGAAAGCCAGGGCTACACAGAGAAACCCTGTCTCAAAAAATATAAATAAAATAAAATAAAATAATAAATAAATGATTCTAGCCACTCTTTTGGGTACTTGAAGGTGGCATCTCACTGTAGTTATAAACATTTAAAATGAATTGCATTTTACTGATTATTATTACTTGTGTGTGTACATGCTATGTGTATGTTGGAGCATGTTCCACAGGGCCTACGTGGAGATCAAAGGACAGTGTTGTGGAGTCCAGTCTCTCCTTCCAGCTTTCCTGACTGCTGGAGACAGGCTTGAGGTACAGGCCGGCCTCTACCCACTGAGACATCTCACTGGCCCTCACTGCCGCTTTAACTAGCAGCTTGCTGACCTTGAATTGTCTCAACTTACTTATCATATTGTGTGAACTATGTATTCAAATATTTTACCTATATAGAAAAGTTGTTTTTCTCTTATTATCTTAAGGATTCTTTATATATTCTTGACACATTTATTTTGTCAGGAAGATACTTTTAAACATACTTTCTCACTCTCACTTTATTTTGAGAAACATTCATTAAATTCTCTTTCTTGATTTCATTTCTTCCATAGTTTTTGCAACCTGTCTGGGCCTCCTGTACATATACGCTCGTCACAAGTATTTCTGGGGCTATGCAGAAGCCGCTGAGAAAAGGTAAAGAGAGTCCAATCGTGGCATAGTTGTGCAAGCACGGCAGGGTCAGTTCCTGAGAGGCACTAAGAACACATGGAGTATTGGTGACCAAAATGACCTGTGCCGCTCGAGGCCAGTCTTGTCAAGCCACACAATTTGGCATGAGATGAGAAAATGCAAGTGTGTATCTGCTCATCGCTCAGGATGAGTTTGTTTATTTGTTTAGTTTGGTTTGGTTTTGAGATAAGGCTTCTCTGTATAGCCCTGGCTGTCCTGGAACTAGCTCTATAGACTAAGCGGGCCTCGAACTCAGAGATCACCTGCTTCTGCCTCGAGTCCTGGGATTAAAGACATGTGGCACCAGCCGCAACCGGCAGAGGCACATGGACTCTCAATCCCAGCGAGACTTCAGCATCGTTTCTAGCGTGCTTAGGAAGTCACTACTGTGCAGGGGCCAGCCAACCTCAGTCCTCGGCATCCTCTTCACATTTGGTGGAAGTTCTGAGCAGTCCAGCAGTGAGCAGTCTTTACCAGGACCCTGAGGCCTCACCACAGCCCAATTTGACGCCTTTCTCCCTCATGTTCACCTGCAGGATGACTGGTTTCCTGCTCAGCCTGGGGATTTTGGCCTTGCTGACTGTCCTCGCTGTCCTGGGGGTAGCAAGCAGAATCCTGGATGAATACCTGGACTTTCATGTTGCCAAGAAACTAAGGAAGCCCTTCTAATTTTTTTGCTTCCCTTTCATGCTTGTAGAGGCCATCACCACTCTGAAAACAATATGATGTCATGTGTTAAATAAAACTTTTAAAACTTTTGTCTTGTTGTGGCTTTGGGGAAATGCTCCCTTCTGCAGAACCTGGCCCTGCTTGAGAAGTGAGTGTTCCGATGTGGGCTCACCTGCACCAGGTGTGTCAGTCCTGGGCTCTTAGGATGCTTGTTGAGGGTGTGATTGTTTTCGTGAGGATGAAGCTTGATCCACATGCTGGCTTCCATCCTGATGAAGAGTCCCAGGTAGAAACAGCTCAGACAGATGGACCCTCAGCACTGACTACAGCAGAGCAAGAAATGTCAGGAGATGTCCAACACATGAAATAACCAGACTAGAGAGTCATCAGCTAGTCACAACTCTGTGAAGGTGTATTTCATGAAGAACAAAGGAAAAAGAGAGACATTGCATCATTTTAAGGAGTCCCTCGGGGCAGTGTACATTCCACTTGGCAGAGGATCTTGGGTCCTTGCTGACAGTGGCCGAGTCTGACCTGGTTTCCATGGCAGATCTGTATCTTGTGGGGTTTGTGGCATAATTGAGGACACAGAGGAAGCCGGGTGACTGTCCTGTCTTGGTGTGCAGCCACTACCTGACACTATTCATTTGACATTTCAGCTTCTCTTCTGACAATTGGGAGTGATTCTGGCTTCTGGCCTCAAAGACTTTAGGAAAAAGGATCTAGGTTCACCTACTAGGCAGAGCCCTCTGTCAGCCAGGTGCAGACATCTTCTAGAAACTCTTTAGTGTTTCTAGAATATGAATAATAGAAAAGAAAACAAGAAATCACAGTGCCTCCAGAAAAGCAAGAGGAGCTAACAGCTTCCTGGACAGCGCCAGGGCCCAAATGAATGCTAGTACCACACTGTCTTGGAAAGGAGACATTTGGACTTAAGTCAAATTCGACCACTGGTAGGTGATTGACTCTGGATAAGGTAACCCTCAACAGGAAGTTGATGGTAGAAACTGAGCACTTCAGAGTCAGGAGACCATTGTCTGCCTGTCGCCTGTCAGGCACAGCACAGGTCCCCAGCACTCTGTAGCTCTGACCTTTGTTTATTTCTTAGGTAAAACAGAGATGATCCTTAAAAATTTGACACTAAATGTAGTTGGGTTTTGTTGTTCTTATTGCTGGTTGTGTTTTGGTTTTGCCCTACAGCATGTTTACCACATCCAAATGCCACTTGGAAGAAGAAAAAAGAAAACTTTCAAAAATTTTAAGATCTTAAAATAAGCCGGGCGATGGTGGCACATGCCTTTAATCCCAGCACTTGGGAGGCAGAGGCAGGCAGATTTCTGAGTTCGAGGCCAGCCTGATCTACAGAGTGAGTTCCAGGACAGCCAGGCTATACAGAGAAACCCTGTCTCGAAAAACAAAACAAAACAAAACAAAACAAAAAACAAACAAAAAATCTTAAAATAAGTTCTATTTTGATTTAGTTATACACATGCTCATGCACACACATGTACCCTCACACACATGCACACAGATGGTTAATGCATGTGGAAACAGGCAAAGGATGGACCAGGCTTTCAAAGCAGGCAAAGGATGGACCAGGCTTTCAAAACTTCCATCTTCAGCTATTGCCATGGAATTAGTTTTCGTTCTATTCATTGCTACCAGGAAGCCTCTGTAGTATTTTAATTGCTGTTAAGTTGGGCTATAAGACCCTGGGTAGAGCCAGCCTCCTCCATAGTGAATTCTCTCTGGCCAAAGAGATGTTGTTTTTGAGACAAGGTTTCAGGATATCCTTGATTTCATGATCCTTCTGCCCCAACCTTCCCAGTGCCTGGCACGTTGTCTCTGCTTGGTCTGACGGTTGCGTGTATATGTCTTTAGTAGTAAACTTGACACTTTTTACACCAAAAAAATCAGATTCATTACTTGGAAACAAAGTCATGAGATGATGAACCAAGGATTTCCTTTTGTCTCCTACTGAAGCCTCAGAAGGCGTGAGGACCAAAGGAATACTTGATAAATGCCGTGTAGGGAAAAGGGACAGCTGTGGAAGAGCTTTGTGAGATTGCAACAACTCAGACATGGAGTACGAACTAGAAGCTACAAGGAGACACATGTTAGGGGACGCATGTTAGGTGCTGTTTTAATGACACCGTGATTAGGGTAGAGAATGAATGCCCTCTGCAGCGGCACACTGAGGTGCTGAGTGGAGATGCGGTCACAGACACATATTTTGCTTTGAAATGACTCCCAACTTACAAATAAGGAGTCCTCATGGTGAAGTAGTAACAACGATTAAACTGAGTTTTTGGCTGGAGATACTCTTTCTGCTTCCCTGATGGTTTGGAAATGTTCAAAGTTTTAAACTCAGAGAGGCCGAAACAAAAAAAAGTCAGGTTTTTCATAGCTGGAAAGTTTCTTTTGTTCTGTGTCAGAGATGTGATGGGGACATAGTGGCTTTGCTGGACTCATTAGTGTTGGTCTGGCCCCAGTGACCTGTGTATGGGCAGGGACATGGGGACTCCTGGGTATGTGGAAGCTGCATTAATTCCTGCTGCTTGTTATCGGAAGTGAGGTGGGTGCCTGTGGCAGCCGGGCTGTAGAATCAGAGTATCCCACCCTGTGAACTGAACAACAACGACCAACGAGAATAAGGTGAGGGTGAAAAGAACTCAACGAATCAGGAAGCATCTGAGCAGCCCAGATGTGGGTCTCCTGTAGCCTTGTTCCTTCCCAGAACACCGCTTGCTCCTGCTTGTTTCCATGCTTGGACATCAAAACATGTCCAAAGCATCACTAATAAAAATATTACCTCATTTGTTCCCGCATACCCCAGCTCCCCCTTTCTCAGACACTTGAATCTGGGAACGGTCCTTAATCCACGAAGAAGTTCCCTGTGTCTCATGTGCCCAGAGACGTTCTAGTGATCTAGAAGTGCTGTCTCATTCTCCACTCATGGCATACTGACTGCTCTAGGACATCGTAGCACCTGGAAGATCATGAGCGGAAGATTTTTTTTTTTTTGGAGATAAGGCTTTACTACAGGCTAGCCTCACACTCACAGAGATGCACTTGCTTCTGCTGGGATTAAAAGTATGTGCCACCATGCCCAGCAAGACAACAAAAGGCTTATTGGGACAGTGGCTGCCATGACTTTGATATGAACCACACAGAGGAAAGGAAGATGCTAAGTCATGTCCGGGGTGGTTGCTTCTTCAGCAAGGGGTTGGATGGCCGCAGCGACTTGTTACTGTTCCTTAGTCAAATGATTTCAAAACTCCTAGTCTCCAGACACTAGCTTTCACACTGAGCCTGAAATGCAAAAATCAGCTGGTTCCTCGGCCCCGCCCCCAGGACCGTCTTGACTCATAAAGACCATCAGCTCTTGGCATTGTCTAGACTGGCATCTACAACCTTCTTGTAGAATCCTCTTAGGCACATGGTAGATGGTTGTGAAATGTTTAAACATGAACTTCATACTACACATTCAGTTTTATCTTAATAAAATTATAGATTTATTTTTTTTTTAAGAAGAAAGGTATTCCACTTATCCAGTGCCCAACAGACTTTAGTATAAATTTTAAAGAGAGGAGTCTTTACTCTTCTCAGAGAGCCATGTTTTTACTCTGTTGTTACCCCTCTCTCTCATTCTCCCTCTGACCAAAACAGATTCATGTTTACCATCCTGCTATCACATAGAGCCAGAGCTAGCCCAATGTCAGTCAATCTGGAAGTATAGGCTGCTGTGGGTAGGGCTAGCCTCTTCTTTCACAACCAAGTTCATTCTTTCTCTTGGCTTATGTATATTAAAACTCACCTTTGTTGTGGAACCATTTCTACTGACGACTTTTCTGTGATCTATTTTCCTGCTTAATTCAGAGCTTCAAAATGTGTAATTTTACTGTGCCTTAAGGCTAATGGGGTGTCTTAGGGCAGGTCTTCTGAAGGTGGAGAAATGAATTCCCATGTATGGGCTTAATAAAGGGCCTGAAGGAGGAGGAAAAAAAAAAGAGCAGGGCAGCAGATGGGCAGCAGACAAGAAGAAACCAAGCAGAGGGGTAAGTGTGAGCCAAACCCCAGCCTCTGCCTGATCCTGCCGCCAGCTTGGAGCATCATTGGATCTCAGAGTTTGTCCAGTCAAGTTAACTGGCCCGTTACGATCCTGCAGCAATGAGTTATTGGCTAGAGCAGAGGAGTGTAAGCGTGAAGCATTTTCAGCTCAGGATGGGCACAGGAAACACTTGGTCAGGCCCTGCTTTGACGGAGAAACAAGGAACATCAAAGTGTCGTCTGTTAAGTGTTTCTTCCTAATACATTCCTAAGATTTTTTACGCATCAAATTTTCACTACCCATTTTCTCTTCAATATATTTTTATACATTTGTGTGTGTATGTGTGTGAGTATGTGTGTGTGTGTGTCTGTGTGTGTCTGTGTGCATGCAGAGCCATGGGGATCATGTAGAGGTCAAAGGACAACTTCTTTGAGTAAGTCTTCTCTTTCCACCATGTTGGTTCCAGGGATTGAACTCAAGTTAGCAGGCTTGGTGGCAAACTCCTTTACCCAATGAGCCATCTCTCTGACCCTGCCATTTTCTGAACACTGTGGCTGAGCCAGTTTTGAATTGTTCCGGTTCTGGATCTATAAACAGTTATGTTAGACCTTCTCCCTCCCTTTCGACACATCCCCTGGGGATGCTCCAGTAAATTTAGAAAATCTCCATTGTGTGGTTGAATTTGAAAGCCTGAGAGTGATTGATTTCTACTGTTAAATACTTGCTTAAACAACAACACCACAATCCTGAGAAAGGAATCTGCAGACAGTCTACTTAAACCCAGGCATGATAGATCTGCCTATCTGACACTGGAACACAGAGAGGACCCTAAAGCAAACTGGGCTATGGATTGATTCAGATAGTGACATTTTATTGGTTGGTTGTTTTTTTCTTTAAAAGCAGTGTGCCAACATTGCTTTGCTTCTACATATCAGAATTGTGTACATTCCATAAAGGAAATAAGCAATGCTTGATGTACAAAGAAAGAACAAAATAGAAAAATCTGAATAAAATGGAGGAAGTTGCCATACGTCATACAGTAGAAATCAGTAATTAGATGTCATCTGAAGTGTAGTATCACCTCTTCAATGATGCGTTAGGGAGGAAATAAAAATACTCTATTTTAAACAAACATTATATATATATATATATATATTTTATATGTATACTTTTTACATATAGTAGACCCAGTGATATCTGTAGCATTGTAAAAACTTATTTACAAATAGCTTTTCTTTTTAGACATTACATATACATCAGCACCGTAGTAAAAACAAAAACAAAACGAGCTCATTAAAATCTACCACTCTATTACTTGGTCCTTAGACTGGGCACTTGCAGGAAGCTTTTAAAAGACAACACGCTCCTCTCTCCGCCTCTGGCTTCTCATCATTTCTTGTTTACTTCTTCCCTGTACCTGGCAGGGAAAGTGATAAGTTTGTATTCTATGCTTTCTCCATTTACTATGTTTTTTCTAATTTTTATTTTTTGGTTTTCACGTGTTTCCACTCTGTTTCCCTAGTGGCAGTTCCTCCCCATTCCGGGAGGTCACAGTCACCTTGCCACCACCTCTTTGGAGAGGTACACAGCTCCTCACCCTGGTACCTCTGGCTTTACTTCCTGTCTGAGCAGGTCTAGAACTCTGGGGATATGGAGAACAAATCAAATGTTACCCTCTCCCCCTCCCTGGACCCCCACCTCAGCTTTCTCCTGCAGTCCACACTGTCTGGACTTTCTTGGGTATGGCCACTGAAGTCCCCACAGGCTGTGGTCTTCTTAGTAAGATGTATGTGAAGACACAGAAGGAAGCCAGTTTGTAGGATGCACAGTTTGTGTGTACACATGCGCATGTGCGTGTGTTTGGTCGGGAGGAAAGTAAACAACACAGACAAATGTCATATGACCTCCAAGATGGGACTGTGGGAGGGGAGGTAAAGACCAAGAGACAAGGCTTGTGACCATGAAGGCTGTTCACTCCTTCTTAGTTTTCACTTGGGGAAGGCATGTGTGAGTTCCAAGGAGACTGGCTGCACAGCTTTGGAAGTTGAGCGAGTGGCTTAGGATGGCAGCCACACCTTCCTCTCCTCTCTTCAGCATCTCCATCAGTAAGATGGAGTTATGCAGTTCAGCTTTTCCATCTCTAGCATTTGACATTTGTCTTCCTGACGCTGGAGTTGATGAGCAAGACAGATTCGATGTCATCGATGACACCATCTGAAAGAACCGGGCATCTTCCCTGGGAACAGCAGAAGTATGGGTGTGGCTCAAATAAGCCTGCAGCTCTTATCAGTGCGGCCCACTCCGCTCCAGGGGAGACAGTTGACTTTTCCACACAGTGGAAGAAGATTCCAGTGTCCTTTGCATGCCAAGCACTGTCTGTACTCTTGCGTTATGTTGACTCTGCCTCAGCGCTTTACTTCCTGGATAGTCTGTAGGGAGAAGTAAAGGCAGGCTGGCATAGAGGCGGGGAGGAGTGGAGGCAGGGCTGAGGGTGGAAGGGGCTGGCTTGGCAGACACTGAACTCAGCAGAAGTTTTTCCACACTGTGGCCATAAGCATATGAAAACCAGCTAGATGTGTCAAGTTGGATGGGCGCTCACCTAGAATGATGGCCACCATGGCCTTTCACTGAAGCTGACCATCAGGGCTTCTAGCTGGCCCCTCTCAAGAGTAGTTGGCTATCCCCTGGTGAGGTGGCTGGCAGCAACACCTTACCATACCTGAGGATCACTCATTGCTGGACAGGAGACAAACAGGCCTGGAGGATCTTTGCTTGTTTCCCCAGGGCCAGCCCAGGTGAGCTCATGGTTCTGCCTCCAAATCCAGGAACATGTCTGGAAGCATATATTTCTTTCTGACCCATCACATGGCATGTGTGCATCCTCTGCTGGGCCTTTTCTGGGTGAGGCTCCATCTCTCGTCTCCAAAGCTCAGGTCTCAGGACCTGAGGCAGGAAGGCCTAAGGGGACCTCATCTTGGGCCATAGTCCCTCCGGGCTGGAACAGCTCCTGGACCAGAAGATCCCAGGGGTGCTTAGCAGAGGAGCTCTTGCTGCCTCAACTTCCTTCACCTGCTCTCTACATCCCTTCTCTGCAGGCAGGTATCGGCATGCCCTCTCTACTTGATTGGTCTGTGGAAGTCGGGTGGAATGATGCCCCACAGAGCTGGGGATGGACACCGGTGCCTTCTACTCTCAGCCAGATGTCATGTTCTCAGTTTACGTGGGTCAAAAAAACAAAACACAAGGATGGGCCACCATCCCGTTTCCTTTTCCCTTGTGAGGCTTCGAGCAGAACAGCTCCTAGGCCCCTCCTGATTAAGGGTTACCAAACAGTTCATCAAGCTCTTGCATCCACTCATCCCCTGGACCACTTTTGATGATGGAGTCCACGAGGTCTGTACTATCTGGGAGGCCAGGGAAGGAAGCCCCGGCACCCTCACCGCTATAATTGTATGACATGTCCTGAGCAGGGTTCCGCTCATAGGCCTGGCCCTGGTTGCTTGCAGCAAAGCTGCCACCTGCTATCTGCTGCTGTGCTGGGGGTTGGCTGAATGCTGGGATGCCAGGGACACCCTGGCTCAGGCCAGGCATGACCAATGGCCTCACCTGGCTGGCACTTTGCTGTCCTGCCAGGGGTGGCATCATCTGACGTCCCATAGCTGCTGGGTTGAGGGTTCTCACTGTGCCAGTGTTAGCATCCATGACTGGCTGGCTCAGTCCCTGTGGGAAGTGTTGCTTGGTCAGTCTTGGCTGACCAGCTTGAAGTGGGTAGCTGGCGCCATTGTTGAATGGTCCCAACTCTCCACTAGTCCTCCCAGGCACTCCCTGTAAGCTCCTCTGTGGCCAGTTTTGTGCTCCTTGCTGGACGGCTCCCATGACACTCTGAAGCCTTGGCGGGCCTTGGGGCCTAGGCAAGGCCTGGCCCACAGGTCCTTTCATCTGCTGGTGCTGCTGCGACAGAGCTGAGTTCACCAGCATGCTCTGACTGAAGCCACTCACCATGCCTACCCCTTGGCTGGAGGCTGGCTGCCTGGGTCCCTGGGGTGGGTTGTGTGGGATGCCCATGCCACTTTGGTTGGGGTGCTGCAACATTTGGGTCATTCCTGCATTCATGTTGTACATTCCCGGTTGGCTGGTTGGAGGGGCACTGTAAGGGGCCAGTCCTATCTCCGACTGTGCTGCTGCTGTAGCCATTGTCCCTGGGTTCTGGGAGGGTCCCATTCCCATCATGCCTGCATTCTGTGCCATCAACCTTGACGTCCGCATGCTCTGGAGAGCCGCCTGGTTTCTCACAGCCGCCATGTCCTGGGGTGAACCTACAGAGAGAGAGAGAAAGGACAGCCATCACCCACTGCTCTCCATATCAACATATTAGATGTTGCTGGAATCTTCCTTGGGAATGACGATCCCACATATGAAAGGATCTACTGCAAACATAAATCTTCAGAAAAAAGGTCATTACTTTTAATGATTATAATACACGAGTTGTGAATATTTTGCAAAATGTTGAAAAGTACAAAGTCAAAAATGAAAGTCACCCGATTCCCAGCATCCAGAGAAGATCCCTGCCAACTCTGATTTATATTTAAATAGACACAGAAAATTGAGGTCATGCCCTCGTGTTCCATTTGCTCATGTTTCAGATGCAAGCTATTTCCTTTTCTGGGTACTATGCCATCACGTCAGTGGGATGCCAGCTCTTTGGGCTGTGTTGAGTGTAGTGGTACATGCCTGTAAGCCAGTCAACTTGGAAGACAGGGAGGCATAATCATTTTGAGCTCAAGACCGGGCTATATACTGAACTCCAGGCTGGCTTGAAGTATGTAGTGGGATTTTGTCTCAAAAAGGAGGAGGAAGAATGAACCTGCTTCACTGCGCATTCTCTTTGTGGACTTGATTCAGTTCAGTGGGGAATCCATTCAAAGATTCTCCATCAACTGTTTTTTTGTTTTTCTTTTAGACATGAGTAGGACTTGAGGTAAAAGGTCACGACCAATGACACATATTTTAGATCCACCCTGTAGTTCTCTGACTCATCACTGGCTACTGCAAATGTAGCATGTGTAGGCACGTCCCTACAGCTAGAAAAAGAAACCATCCTTCTCTCCTTGCTTGGCAAAGACCCTCATGTCTTTCTGGAGCAAAGCTCACCCCTTTGGACTAGTAATCACTCTGCACTTCCCCTCCTCTCCCCTCCCCTTCTCTTCCCTTCTCTCTTCTCTACTCTCCCTCACTCCCCTCCTCCTTCTCTCTCCCCTCTGGAGTAGGATGGCTGTCCTGCCATGGAAACAAGACTGCTATCGGGGCGGACAAGCACTAGCTTGCCCTTACAAGTTGTTCACCTACAAAATACTCCGTAGTCTTGAGAAAGACAAGCAGTCTGAGTCCTGCTAATACACTCCACCCTGGTCTAACTAGAAGTTCTCCAAGACCACCAAGGATCAGCAGGCCCAACAGAAGCTCCCCCAGGAATCCTCTGTCTTTGCTCTTTTCCGTTTGTCAGTTGTTAAGTTCATCGGTTATGACCCGAATATAAATACACAGCAATGCATCGGCCACAGGCTTGCACACACGTCACAGTGGGAAGCCAGGGCCAGCAGGGACACAGTGACCTCACCTTGGAACTGATTGACCTGCTGCACTGGGTATGGATTCCGCTGTTGCTGGAGGTGTTGGCGGGGCAGGTGTGGCTGCTGTAACTGCTAGAAAAGAGAGAGAAGCCGCAGGTGAGACAGGGGACACACACAGCTGGGGACCTGCCAGCCTTGATGAAAGCGGTGTATTATTTTTCTGTCAAAGACTAAATTTTGTGTGGGTGAGAAACCACATACATAGAGGCATGGGCTGCATAAAGTCCACAGTGGGTGTGGGTAGATTTTCACGAAGTGGAAATACCTAGAAAATTAGTCTTGCCTTCAGAGCCAGAATAGGACACTTGTTAGAGGCCCCCTTTTTCCAGTCATTCCTCTCCCAGAGCACCATTAACTTGACTTTGACCCACACAGGCTACGTCTTGCTGCCATCGTATTTCATTGAAAGGGATTCATACAATGCATGTCCTGTGCCTGGTGGCTTACATTTCCCATAAGACTGGAGCGGTTCCTTCATGCTGAGATGTATGCTTCCTCTTCACCACCGACTAGTATTCTATTGTATGGACATACCACAGCGTACTCATTCTACTACAGACGGTCATTTTGGGTGTCCTAATTTGGGGCTGTGCAGATGTCACTGCTCTGACTTGTCTTCTGCTGATATTTCCTTGTGCTCGATGCTGGACTTGCTGGCTCATGTACCGAGTGAGGCAATTTTATCTTTGATTTTCCAACATCAGCCAGAAGACTGCTCTCCTTGACACTGTGGGGATCCACCTCAAAGGGACAAGCAACTGCTTTTTTAACGACCTAAGTAGATGATGTGGATACAGGAACACAGGCTCCTCAGGAGCCATGTTTAAAAAAAAAAAGCTAATCTTATTCCCATGAAGTCACACCACCTGTACAATACATGTCTACAAGTAAAATACTCTGAATGTGCTGCTCTGAAGTAACCATGTGGGATTCCACCTATTCTGGGAGTCCAAGGCCTGCCTTTTAGTCTTTCTTCTTCGACTTGTGTGGGATTCTGTGCCACGAGCATCATTACCAACCTGCTGGGCACGCTGTTGCAATCATTATAATGTGCAAAGGAGAGAGACACAAGGGCAAGAGGAAAGGGCAGGGAACCAGGCTTTTGAGTTCTCGGTCAGCTATCAACTAGTCACATGACCTCCGATGCCACTTAACTGCTTTCCTGCAGCTGCTGAATATTCATTAAGTACTTTTCATGTGTGAGAGCCCAAAAGAACATGCAACCAGATCCCCGCTCCTCAGAGTGCTCATTATAAAAGTAACATCCACTGGCTACTTCTTGCCACACGTGTTTACTTCCATTTTCTCTCTCAAGTTTGTTCCTAGGCAGGTCTATAATTTTCTGAATTTCTTTCTTTTCCCCTGAAAGGCCAGGCAGCATTCTGGCATCCAAAGGAAAGAAACAACAACAACAAACAGAAAAACCCCAAACAAACAAACAAACAAACAAAGATCTAGCTTCTACTCTGTTGGCCGAGCCTGTGTGTCTTCCATGGGATTCTACAGAAAAAGAGATCAATCAATGTGTAGAGCATTCTGAGTGTAGGCCAGAGACCGAGCAAGCCTTTCAGGCAACGATGCAGGGATGTTATTGGGAGTAAGTGGACCTTTTAAAACTTTTTCCTGGCCCGGGGAGATAGCTGAGTCAGGAAAGTAATCAATTGCCTCAGAAACATGAGGCAAAAAAGAAAGAAGGAAAGAAGGAAAGAAAGAAAGAAAGAAAGAAAGAAAGAAAGAAAGAATGAGAGAGACAGAGAGAAAGAGAGAAAGACAAAAAGCAAAAAAGCAAAAAGTCAGGTGTGGTATAATCCCAGGACTGGGGAGGCAGAAGCAGGCATCTCTCTGGACAAACACTCTAGCCTACTTCTTAAGCTCCAGGCCAGTGAGACACCCTGCCTTAATAAACAAGGTGGATAGTGCCAGAAGGATGCTACTTGTGGTTCATTATAGCTTCCATATGTGCACATATGCACGCTCGCACACACACACACACACACACACACACACACACACACACACGGACAAATTTCTCCTTGTCATTTCCTATACAGCACACAAGTTTAACCACCTCATTTATAGGGAGGAATAAGTCTGTGGTGGGCCGGGCATGGCCTGGAGCCAGGATTCTCTACTTCCTTTCCCCGCTCTATCTTTTTCTAAGCCTGTGGTCTCAAACCACAGAAGTTCCTCCCCAGCTTCAGTCTTTCCGCCTGTAAGAGAGGGGACTTCAGAATCTTGACTGTTTATCTGAAACCTCAGATGGGAAATTCTGTTCAACCTCTGTGAGTGGACGAGGGGGGACATGCTATGTGCTCTTCAAGCACAAGGCATTAGCCTCAGTTCCCACCTGCTTTTAACCTTCGTGGCTCTGACTGCCGAGTCAACTGAGTTCCCGGAGATAGACAGCATCTCAAACCTGTTCCTTTTCCATCATGGGTCCCCTCAGGAAACACAAGTGTTTCCAATATATTGTTTCCAGAACTGAAAGTGACGGGGCATGTTCAATGCTGCCGAGACTGAGAAAATCACAGAGTCAGCGTGGTGCTGATGTGACGATCAATATTTACACTCAGGGCTGGGGTGCAGCCCAGAAGCAGAGCACTTGCCTAACATGTGTCAGGCCCTGGGATCCATTCCCGGCATGGCCAACGATAGCAGAGAAAGCTCAGCAGAAAGCTGAGAGCACCACGGAGGCCCTGAGTCACTCAAAGTCTGAGCATCACATGGGGCACAGGCAGGCAAGACATTACATTGACACGGATGACACATGGGCTATAGCTTTTCTACAGCAATCCCCAATATGGATGTGTGTCCTAGGAGCCATTTCCATATACATTTGTGCAAAGCACAGTTTTCTAGGGACTTTGACATACTTTATCTCAAACAAACTTTAACATGGGAAAATTATGCAAACCTACCTAATCTGCTAGATGAAGTCAGACTGGTTTTAAAAAATGCATGTGTGTGTGTGTGTGTGTGTGTGTATGTGTGTGCTCGTTGTGTGCCAATGGTACAGGGAAACCTCTGACATTTTCTTGCTTTCTTTCTTTTTTTTTGTTTTTTTGAGACAGGGTTTCTCTGTGTAGCCCTGGCTGTCCTGGAACTCACTCTGTAGACCAGGCTGGCCTTGAACTCAGAAATCCACCTGCCTCTGCCTCCCAAGTGCTGGGATTAAAGGCAATTTTCTCACTTTCTATTTTGTTTGAGATAGGGTGTCTGGCTTGCCTCTGTATATGCCAGCTAACTGTCCTGGTGGCTTCTGAGGGTCCCCTGTGTCCCCCCATCTCATGGTAGGTGCTGTGAATCCTGATGAGCACTACTGCAGCTGAGACTAAATGCAGATCCTCATGCTTCCACAGTGAGCACTTTCCCATCTCTTTAGCCTTCCATGAGCTACTTATTCATTCAAAATCATATGAACAGTGAAAAGGATACACAAGTCCCCACCCTGAGCTGGGTGATTTCAACTTGGTTCCCTATAAACTGTATATACAGTTGCTAGGGCAACTCAGACCGTTTTTTTTTTTTGTTTCCTCCATGTTTTCCAGGTAGTCCCATCTCATCATGATTCTTGGTGGTTTTCTATCTTGTCTCCTTGTCCAAAGTCATGGATCTGATACACCTCTTCCTGCGATCTTCTACCTCCCCTTCTGCTCCTCAGGCCTTGGCTGACCAGGTGGTGGGGTGGCATGAGAGCACACCCCTGGGTGGGCACAGGTGCGTTGTACCTGGCTACTCTGACTCTTTCTGTGTCTCGGTTGCAGCACATGTATCAGAAATAATCTCTCAGGGCACCAGGCACACCTGAAAACGTCCTGGGCTTGCTGGAGGAGAGATTTACAAAGCCCAGAGCCCCTTAGCAGTCCCATTTATCACTACTGGAGAGGTATTAGCACAGCTCCACGTCACACACCTTATGCAGGGTGAGAGGGATGGAGGTTTGTTTGTACATTAGCTGTCAGGTGGCTGACTGACCTTGGTAAGAAGGGAGATAATTACTCGGCTGCCCAGGAGCATAAGCAAGGTAAGCTCAACAGCACACACTTTCTCTTTGGAGGATGACTGGGATTATTCGTAACTGCTATTCTGGGCTGGCAGGGGCCTTGCTGTGCCTGTAGCCTACTCAGTACCTTGAAGAGGAAATTCCAAAACTCTAATTCTATTAGGAACAAGGTATGAGCAAGAGTCAAAGCTCTGCTGGGCTTTTCAGCCCACCTGTGATACGGGGCCTGCCTGCAGTATGGGATGCCCACCCGTGATACAGGGCCTGTCTGCTGAGTAGGATGTCCTACAAGGCCCCATAGGGCCCATCACAGGCTCTCTTATGGGCAGATTTAGGCAGTTTTTTGGGATAACACTAAATCAGGCACCAGCATCTAAAGACAGAATAAATCAAAGGCAGGAGGAGTGGTCTGCAGGGAAGGCTTTCTTCCAGAGCAGGAGGATTATATGGCTGGGGCGGATGGGTTTGCTTTGGGTAAAGGCCTGTCTGTGCTAGGCCTTCCTTTAACTCACAGACTTCCTGAGTTCTATGATAATATGTCAGGACTTTCTCCAGTTATATCCTCTCCATGACCCCCGTTCAAGTTCCCTGATAGTTCTGTGCGTCTTACCGTATTGTTCCCATTGTCTTAGTTACAGTTCTATTGCTGTGAAGAGACACCATGACCACAGCAACTCTCATATGGGCAAATATTTCATTGGGGCTGGCTTACAGCTTCAGAGTAAGTTTAGTCCAGTATTCGTCCTGGTGGGAAGCATGGTGGCATGCAGGCAGACATGATGCTGGAGAAGGAGCTGAGAGTTCTATGTCTTCATCCAAAGGCAGCAGAAGACTGTGTGTCATACTGGGCACAACTTGAGCATGGAAGACCCAAAGCCCGCCCCCACAGTGACACACTTCTTCCAACAAGGCCACACCTACTTCAACAGGGCCAGACCTCCTAGAAGTGTCACTCCCTATAGCCAAGAAGTCAAACACGTGAATCTATGGGGGCCATTCCTATTCAAACCACTACACCAGTCTACTATTTACAACCAACTCAGTTGAATTCTCTAGTCTTTCCTTCTGATTTTCCCCCCCATTTTTCTATGTTTCTATGAAGGGCAGGTCTATGAGCATCTTGACAGGGACAATGGTGACTTTTTCACCAATAGGAGGTGCCAAATAAAATACTCACTGAATTTATGTCTTAAACCTCGGGGCATGTTACCTACCTGCTCAGCCAGGATCTGCTGCTGCTGCTGCTGTTGCTGCTGCTGTTGCTGCTGCTGCTGCCTCTGCTCCCGGAGGAACTGTTGCTTCTGATGCTCCATCAGCTGGGCTCGCTGATCCATTAGCATCTGCTTCATGATGGCTGCCTGTGGCTGGCTGCCTAGAAATCCAAGACTCCCAGGACTGGCTCCGGAGACCATGCTGCCCGACCCTGAGGGCACAGAGTTCTGCATAGGGCCTGTGGTCCGGGGAATACCAACTGCGTGCTGCTCCTAGAGGGACCAAAGAAAGCCATTTAGAAATTCTGCGGGAACGCTTCCTGTCATTTCATGGAAAACTTCTGGGGAGGGGAATGGGGCAGAGGTCCTAGCTTGGGGATTCCACGGGTCCAGAGTGGTACCGGATACACTTCCAGAAAACCGTCTTGTTGGCCTTGCCATAGTAGAACTGGAGAGGCTATGGGGACAGGAAATAGAAACAGAGAATGGGTCTGGGAAATGGGAAGCCAAGTCGTCTGTTTCAAATGGGATGGAATAGTGGGCGTGCACTGGGATTTCAACATTCCGATTCTATTAAAAAAAAAAAGGAAATGACCCTTGGGGTGGGCTCACCATTAATCTCAAAGGCAATTCCACCCTGACCTTTCTTCATGATGCTAGCACTTACTGTCTACTTTGCTAAAATAGACATCTTAGTAAGTAGGAGAGATGCTCATGGAAGCCATCTACTGCCACAGTTGTTAACAAACAGACCCGATGCTTGATGGTAGTTCAACTAGTCAAAACACTTGGTTTTGTGTGTTTGTGTGTATGTTTTATTTTGTGTGTGTGCATTTTAATTCTGTCAGGCAGAGGTTTGATAGTAGGCACTGAAAATATTTTATTTTGACCAAAGCTATATAATCTCAAGAGAGGGACTTCTTGGGAAGACCAGTGGGTTCAACCAGAGGGGAAAGGGCATGAGAAGGTAACGGTAAGAAAATATGATCAGAGCGAGTTATATATACAAAATGAGAAATAATACATTTTAAAAAGCTATGTAATATCCTAGTCTCTTTAAAAGTAGGATTGCATCTCATGTGTCTGGGATAATTTCAGCACCGGGGACTGGATTGGGACTCTTGGCTCTGTAATTATTTGTTAGAGAGTTGATAGCAACTTATAAGGACTGACCCCCAGGGAATAGAGGTAATGTGTTAACCAGCTGATCTCACAGAGCCCAAGGGATATCTGGTAGAATGCCCTCAGAAGGGATGTCTATACAGCTGGACAGTGGAGACTATCAAGGAAAATGCACAGGCTCAGGAGGTGTGTAGACAGAAAAGCCAGTTTCTAGACACTCCTATCAACAAAGTGGCAATGGTAAATGCTGTGAATGTCCTGTGGAAACAGTCCTTTCTTCCAGTTCACTTGTGTTGAGGAATCAACCTGAGCACAGAGGCACAGACTTAAATGGCACTCACATGAGGACAGGCACAGCAGTACTAGATTTTAAATGTATCCTCCCCTCTGAGTGGCTACTGTTTTGCTACAGATGTGGTAGATTACATAGGCAATTTTCTCTCAAAATACAGAAACAAGATTCTGTCTGTCTCTCCAGGGCCAGTTTGGGGTTGATCCCCCATAAACCTGGGCTTGTTGGCCTCTGACTTCTCTCTTTGCCTGGTGCTGACCTAGGCACACAACACAGTCCTTTCTGGTGAAGTTCCACCTAATACTACACCCCTACTCACTCTGCCTCCCTGCATCCAAACAAAACTGGATAAGCAAAGCAAAGCAAAGCAAAGCAAAGCAAAGCATGCCGCTTCTTCAGAAACAATAGCTAAGGGAGATATGGTTGTTAGGTGAAGTTGTTCAGTCCACAACAGGATGGTCCCTAAGAGAACCAGGGTACTGATGCTGGGTCTACTTCAGAATTACTTCCACTGACTTCCCTGAACTCTAAGTCTGCAGTGCCAAGCACACATATCAGAACAGCCTATAGTCTAAACATGACTCTTGCCTTTTGGTTTAAGTGCTGGCTAAATTCCATCTCCATAGCCCATGGTAGAGGCTTTTATTTATGCGAGCTCTCTACAATCATCTGGAGAGCTGTGAAATATTTCTAATGTTAATAAAGGACCTTTATGGCTGCAGGTATCTAGGTACACAAGAGACTTCCCTTATCTTCTCGTTCTGCTTGCTACCAGTTTCTAAGCCCCTCCTTCCTACAAGATCAAGCTGTTTCTTGCCTCCTTGCTAGACAAATGGCTGATCAACGTAACACTTCACGCTAGAGCTAGCCAGCCAGCAGAAGGACAGATAATAGTTTTTCTCCTATGCATTTCAGTCTGTTTAATATTTCCCGGTTTTGATGAAGAGATTTTTGAAGGGAAAATGAGATCCAAGAAAAGATGAGACTTTGGTTAGCTTGTTTTTGAAAGGGCTGTTCTTTCTGGCCCTGTTTCTCTCCATACACTTTGAGATCTTGTTGTCCATGTGACCCTCTGCGTAGCTGAGGAATGTCGCCAGGAGTGAAGGGCTGCTTCATAGTCTTCTCTCCCCTGGGAAAATTAGAAAGGCAAACGAGGCCATGTACTCATATACACAACCACATCTTGTCCCTGTGGACACAGTCAAGCCATTACCCTCGGGATTCCTCAAATGATCCTGTCCCCAAAGTTGTTAAGGTTCTCAATGCAGACGACAGACCCAATATGGCTGCAACGTTGCCTTCCAAGTGCAGCATCTTTAGGGCATCCCAGCAAGTGTGCAGGTGTGTTCCAAAGTGTGAAAGCACACCATGACTTGCTTTACATACGAAGCCGGTGCAGGCGGCTGTTTATGTTGCGGGGCTTGTTTTAACCTCGAATCTAAGAGGGCTTAATGAGAAATAGTCTGTCAAATTCCAGCATTCTGAGTCCCTGCTCTTGTTTCTATGGAGGACACACACTGGGTTGTGCAATTAGAGAAAACTAGAGTGAGCTTTCGTCATGCGACATGTAATGCCTTGGAGCCAAATGATGCAGTATTTTTAGTTTTAATTACTGGTTTGTTCTCCACTCCCAGCCCAGCGACCTCCCCTTGCTTTCCACCCAGAATCTTAATACATTCTCCTCTCCTTGAATCCAATTTGCTATGCAGATCTTCCAGGCTCTCCAAACACTCTCACTTTTCAGTAAAATAAGGGGAGGTCGCTGGGCTGGGAGTGGAGAGAGAGAGAGAGAGAGAGAGAGAGAGAGAGAGAGAGAGACAGAGAGAGATCAAACCAAAGAATCTGTCTTACACATTCACCTTCTGCTCCAGGGACAAGAGCTTAACAATTTTCTAACGGCTAGAGCGAGGTAGGAGGGTGTAAACAACACTCTAGCCTCCCCCAAAGAGGCAGTTTCCGACTTCAAAAATCAGAGGCGATAAAAATATCTTCCGAGAACAGCCAGCTGTTTATTTATAAACCCACTCGTGGGGAAACTTGCTTTCTCTGAAGGGATTTTTACCCCCCAAGAACACGCAGCATTTGAATGACAGGGGCCAGAGATGCGGCGAGTATGGAAGATCATTGGTTCCTGGGAGGGACAGGATGCGACATCCTGTGTACTTGGATCCAGCAGACCCTGGGCTTCATCTTTCTCTAGGTGGCCCCAGGCCCTCTTGAGCAGCTGTTGTTTTGCCGGTAGCCCAGCAGAGGGTGGTGTGAGCCCGGGACCGCACTCCAGGCCTCGCTCTGAGTTCCCCCCCCCCTCGCCCCCCAATCGCAGATGGCTTAATCAGGGCTGGGTCCCCCCGCCCCTCCCGGGCCGCCGCTGCGGACGTGGAGCCCGGCAGTCAAGTGTTCTTGCGTACAGCAGGTAGCCTGGCAACTGCGAGCATAATACCGAGCAGATGGTGTTCGCACGGCGTGATGGACATCACACACGACAGCCTGAGACAATCCAGGAATTCCCTGGTGGCTCGAGGCCCTCTTTGCACAAAATGAGTTCTCTCACCATGGCGGTGCATCTTAAGGGGTGGAGGTCTCTCTCTTCCCCACTCTCTGACACTGAACTGGTTTCTTATTACCGATTTTTCCCCAGGTAGAGGGAAGAGGGACTTGGCGGGATGGGGTGAGGGGTTGTGGGGGTAGGCAGGAAGAGGATGTGGAAGGAAACTGAAGGACGGCGAGTCGGAGGAGATGCAGGGGGGGCAGTGGCGGCCAGATCCAGGGGCACCTTGCTGTTGGAGGGAACAGAGTTCCTCTAGTCAGGCACAAAGCCTGTGCAAGGAGAAGGGACCTCTGCTCACCCTGCAACCGCGTGGCCTACCAGTCGCCCAAATGAAATTTAGGGTTTTCGTTAAAAAGTCCCCTGGGGTGTAATTTAGCCTCTTCAACTCCAGCCTATCTCCTTACAAGTCCTCAGGGGGCTCTAGCAAAACTCGCAGGAGTAGGGCCGGGAGCTCCAGGCTGGCCAGAGCTCCTCACTGCTTGGTGATCCTAACAAAGCCCAGGAGCTCAGGAGCAGGGCGGGTGCTCTGGGTCCCCCTGAGAAACTCAGACTGACGCTCTAGGGGTGGGCTTATTGCCCAGTGCTACTACTATGCGTGTTCCTGTAGCTTGGAGAACACCGGAGGAAAGGACGTGTATGTAGAACTGTTGTGGGTAAGAAAGAGTTGGAATAAATCAATAAGCAAACAGAAAGGATACCTAGAAAACAAATTTGTCTCTCTCTCTCCCTCTCCCTCCCCCCTTCTCTCTCTCTCTCTCTCTCTCTCTCTCTCTCTCTCTCTCTCTCACACACACACACACACACACACACACACACACACACACAGAGAGAGAGAGAGAGAGAGAGAGAGAGAGAGAGAGAGAGAGAGAGAGAGAGAGAGTCTGAACTGGGTCAAGTAATAGGAAAAAAAAAAATCCAACCAATCTTGGGCCAAATGAATTTTTGACTAAATTCTAAGTATCAAAAGATTTCATATCCAGTATTTAGAGGCTGTCTACAAAGGCAAGTTTCAAGTTTCAGAGGGTTAGGGTCTATGGAAGGTGACAGCTAAGGTCACACCTGCCCAGCAAGAGTTTAGTGCTTTCATGTCAGTGAGCAATAGGCAGGAGGGATGAATCCATCACCCAAAGGACCCCTGTTGTGACTCCCAGAGGCACGGGCAGGCCATCTTGTCTCCACCCAGAGTCCCTTGAAAATCTGAAAATCACATTTTAAAGTGGTGAGTGACGATGAACACTTTGGAGATGAAAAAGGCTAAGAAGATGTGAAAGTCTCCCCCTCATTCCATAACAGCAATCTGTGTACGGCAACGGCCAAGAGTGCAGCTTCTCAAAGTGTGGTCCAGGTTCAACTTACATTAGCATTCCCTGGGAGCGTGGCAGAGACGCAGATTCCCTGGCTCCACCAGGCCTACGGAATCAGACCAAGTTCTCCAGGTGATGGGGTACCCTGGAGTAGCTTGAGAATTACTGGAGCGAGTAATCCTGGCTGATTGCAGCCTGGCTCTGATTTGATTGCAAACTTGCATTTTCAAAATCAAGCTTGGGTGCAGGCTTGCTCTGGCTTTAGTGTGAAATCTGCTGCATTTAGAATCAAACTCCCCCTCCCTGCTCAGGGCTGCTAGGCTGGCTCAATGATGTTTGTCACGAAGACCTGAGAATTCTCAAGGGAACCAGGGGCCATAACTCTTTCTAGAAGGGTGGTATTCCAGTTGCAACTGATCTCTGGAAGCTGAAAGGCAGCCAAGACCAAGGGATGGGGCTTGGGGGAGGGGAGTGGGAGTTGGGGGTTCCTTGCTAAGGGAGAGCGTCAGGCATGCCCCAAATTTCCCTAGGGAAGCAAGATAGAAAGCTATGGTTTGACAAACATCCCCTCTGGTTGGAAAGGGTTCTTTAAATAAAGAGGAGACCACAGGGCCACACTAGAAGATAACAGACTTGCATGAGGAACTCAGCATAGTCGGCTAGGTGCCTTTACCTATGTAATCAAACTCATTCTGTTGATTAGAAAGCACAAGTCTCTGAGAGGTTAGGGGACTTGTCTGATTGTCCCACAGCTGGTGGCGGCATCTTTGGGATTTGAACTTTTCTACTAAAACAGACATCTGGTCTCAGTTGAGCAGACTGCCCAGGAACACTCTGGAATAAAGAGCGAGTGACGGGAAGGGGGGAAAGGACGGACACAGAATAAAAGGTAGAAACTATTAGAATTGAAAAGAAAAATCAAAGAATGAAATTAAATGTGAACAACAACCGACTTTTTTTTTTTTGGTTTATTTTGTGAGATTCCAAATCAGTATGTCTCTGTGTTATCAACTTTGACATTTTTTTTTAAACAAAAGGGCAGAAGATTAGGCTATCCAACCGTAAGAGGAAAGATGAAACAAAGTAAATTAAAATCTGAGTTCCCTCTGAAGTCTACCAAGTGTCAGGGCAGAAGCATGGTCTATAGATGGTGGCAATCTGAACAAATTTCCTTTTTCAATGAGGTTTTTTTCACTGTAGAAAAAAAAAGCAGCTTACAACAAACTCCCACCAGAGCCCCAACGGTCACCCCAAACATCTCTGCTTCATAAGATGATTCGAGAAGGTTGCATTGAAAAGTTTGTTTTCACCTGGGTATACTGGCACATACTTGTAACAGTAGCACTTAGGAGGCGGAGACAGTTGAGGGCTAGCCTGGACTACAAAGTAAGGCTCTCCTATTGTTTGTGTGATTATATCCCCCAAACAGTTGGATTTTAAGACTGTGGCTAACAATTTAAGAAGTATTTCACTCAAACAGTAGTAACTAAAGGCCAGTTCTACTACCAAGAAGCTCTTTTCCTTATGGGGACCCAGGGACCTGACTAGAATTCAGCTCCTCTGTGAGACCATGACTGAGACACTCTGCTGGCATAGAAAGCATCTTCAGGTTATTATTGTTATTGTTGGATCTCTCTCTCTCTCTCTCTCTCTCTCTCTCTCTCTCTCTCAGAGACAGACACACAGAGACATACATATACAGAAAAAAGAGAGCGAGAAAGAGAGAGAGAGAGAGAGAGAGAGACAGACAGACAGACAGACAGACAGACAAAGGTTGATGTTGCCTGTCTCATTCTTTTGCTCTCTGCATTGTTCTTTGAACTGGGTTTCTCACTGAGCCTGGACTCATGGGTTTGGCAGACTGGCTGAGCAGCAAGGCCCTTCTGTCTCTGCCTCTCCAGACCTGAGATTACAAACTCTTCGTAACCTGGGTGCTGAGGATGGAACCTGGGCTCTAAGACTTGCTTTGTAAGCATTTTATTTATTGAGCCATCTCTCAGCTCCTGCAGTAGCTTCTTCCAGGGTAGAGTGTGTGTTGTGGTTCTAGCTTGGTTCTATGGAAAAGAGGCCAGGACTTTAAACTTATTTTTTTCCTTAGATTTTCAATGAGCAGATAGATGATGTCTACTTAGACACTGAAGACAGCAGAAAGTTGTGGCCACAAGTTTTTCATCCACACATTGGAAATGTCTGAAACAAATTGCATTATTCTCCAAACAATACAACATTAACAACTATGTACATAGCATTTACATTTTTTAAAGTATTACAAGTAGTCTGGAGATGACTGAAAGTATATGGGAGGATTGTGTAGGTCATATGTATATCCCATGATAGCTCAGATAAAAGACTTGGGCATCTTTGGTGTGTTGGGGTGTTTGTCCTAAACCCAATCCCCCCAGATTCTGAGGGATGGCAGTATTGAAAACATGCATGCTGGGCTAGAGAGTTAGCTCATTCCCAAGAGTGAGTACCACTCTTATAGAAGACACACATTCAGTTCCCACACCCATTCCAGGAAGCTCACAATCATTAGTAACTCTAGACACATGATCCAGCGCCCTCTTCTGGCCACCACAGGCACCTGCACTCACATGACAGATAAACACACACACACACACACACACACACACACACACACACACAATTAAAAACAAAATCTTTAAAATAGGCATGTTGTTGGCTTCCCTGCTCTCAGCCAGTTAGTCACAGAAGATTTAAAAGCAATGTAGGAAAGTAGGAAAAAGAAAGAGGCAACACTTGTTTATAGCACTCCAAGATAACCATTGTTCATCTTATAGTTGCATTCACACACACTCCTCCTTTCCTTAGCAGGCAAACATATATTTTCATGCTCTTGATCATGGCATATGTCTGACAGTACATCCTACCAAGTAAAACTCTGTAAGACAGGAAAACAAGAAAACAGAAAGTTCCAACTTTCCAAATGCTTTAATACAAGTTACAATTTACTGGCAGTTTATCTTAGTGGCTCATTTCCTGGCAGTGTATTTTGTTCCTTGAGGATAGAAGTTTGTGTATTTTCCCCCAGCATCCAGTATAGTTAGAAGCACAGTTGCAACAAGCTGCATGTTTGTGGAATTCAGTTAACTAGGCACGATGAATTCTAGCCTAAGCCAACATGGGGTGTGGAGAAAAGATGTTTGTACCAACAGACTGCTTCTTTGAGGGTCTGGTGGGGCTCTGTGAATGTTAAGGAAAGAGTTAAAGTTGGCAGGACTCTATGAAGCTGTGGGAGAGCAACCGAGGGAAAGGTCAGGTTTTCAAGGACTTTCTTGGACATAAAAATACAACAAAAATTACCAGTGTTTCTTATCAGTGTTTTGACCCAAGTCACAATCCCACCCTGCATTAGAAACACAACTTTGAGAGTTTTGCTTTTCCTTTGCCTCTGATGTAAATTACAGACTTCCTCTGATCCTTTTGTTGCATTTAATTCCACCACCAAAGCAACACTAAATTGGTTAAAAGTTCATTAGTGTGCAACAATAGCGGCTCGATTAAATAAATTATGGCACATCCATACCGTGACTGTGAGGCAGTCAATGAAAATCATGCCTTCTTGGATGGTCTAATCACACAGAGGGAGCTCACTATGTGCAGCTGACAGAGGGGGAGAAACATCTCTGAAACACTAGTCACAGGAAATATTATATAGTCTCACACACACACACACACACACACACACACACACACACACACTCCTGTCTGAAAGTATATAATATATAATATTGGAGACAGGTTTCACTGTGTAGGCCTGGTTGGCCTGGAACTCACTCTGTAGACCAGGCTGGCTCTGAGATCACAGAGGTCTGCTTGCCTCTGCCTCCTGAAGGGCAGGGATTAAAGATGAGCTTCATCATTTTCGGCTCTAATTTTTGTACTTTAATATTTTAATATTATGAATGCATGGCACTTTTCATTTTTACGTTACTTTAACTAATTAGTTTGTTTGTTTATTGTGTATTTGTGAGGCAAGGCATGCAAATGGCGTCCTGAAAATAATCTTCAGGAGTGAGTTGTCTCCTACTGTCACTCAGCTCCTGGGGACTAAATTCAAGTTGTTAGGGTTGGCAGCCTTGGCTTGCTGAACATGACTAGACTTTTACATAGATGATACTTTTTGATTGTTTTGTTTTTGTTTTGGGACAAGATCCCATGTAGTCTAGGTTGGCCGAAAACCTGCTGTGTAGCCTAGGATGGCCTGTGTAGCCTAGGATGATCCTCCAGCCTCCACCTCCCAAGTACTGAGATCACAGACATGTGTGTCCATGACCACTTAAGTACTTTGAATCTAAGAGTGAGTCTAAACTGACATGGGGCAGAACATAGTTCATGAAGGACCCAGGACACGTCTGGCGTGTGGCTACTTCCCTCTGAGTCTACTCTCTACTGTACTGTACTGTACTCTACGCAATAGAAAATGTTCAAGGCACAGAATGTATGAGCAACTGGGTGTGCTCATTACCACATCCATCCTGGCTTTCACTGCTTCAGTGGAAAGCCCTCGAATGCAGCCAGGAAAGGCTCGGAGTACAGCGAGCACCTTCCAAATCCCATCTCCCCTTAGTGGAACTAGTCTGCTCTCTGCGGCACTTCTTTATTCTAGGCTGGAAACCACAGAGATGGCTAAGGCTGCAGGGTGTTGCATACTTGAAATCTTAGAGGGCCCGGAGGGTAAGGGTCTCTAAGAGCTCCAGGCTGTTTCAGTTTCCTATTTTGTTGCTACGACACAATACCTGACAAAAACAACTTAAGGGAAGAAGAAAGGGAGGAAGGAAGGAAGGAAAGAAGGAAGGAAAGAAAGAAGGAAGGAGTCCTAGTTACTCTTCAGCTACCATGAGAAGACAATATGATCAAGGCAACTTATAAGAGAAACATTAACCGGGTCCTTGCTTACAATTTAAGACGGTTATTCCACGCTCAGCATGGCAGGAAGCAGACAGGCAGGGATCTGGGGCAGTACCTGAGAGTTGTCCATCCTGAGCCACAGGCAGAAGGCACAGCATGTGCACTTGTGGGAAGGGGAGGGGGGGAGGGTGGGGCTTGAGTTTTTGAAACCTCAAAGCCCACTCCTAGTGACACGCTTCTCCTATAAAGCCACACCTCCTAATTCTTCCCAAAGGGTTCCACACTCCGGTGACTAAACATTCAAATATGTGAGCCCATGGAGGTCATCCTCATTCAAACCACCAGGGAAGGGTTTATTCTGCTCATAGTCTGAGGGTAGAGTCCTTTTCAGTGGGGAAGTCATTGCAGCTGGAGCGTGAGGTAGCTGGACACACCACATCCGTAGTGGTGTGATAACCACTATGGCAGAGAGATAAAAGAATGATGCTCATCTTGCCCCCCCCCCACTTTTTTTTCACAAAGTTAGGGATCTCAGTCCAAATTCAGGGTGGGTTTTCCCACCTCATCTAACCCAATCTAAAAACTCCCTCTGGTGTTCTCGGAAGTTTGTCTCCTTAGTGATTCCAAAGTGTGTCAAATTGGCAACATTAACTATCTCACAGGTCAACCTGGGGTCCCACATGTCTTTCCTGTGGGCTGCAAGACCTGCTGAGAACAATGTAGCAAAGGAGGGCAGCAGAGATTTGCCGCCATCCAACAGGCTGCCCTCAGGTATCAGAATACTCAGACTGTAAACGGCTTGTCAGCTGCTGTTAGTGTCTCCACCCATCCGACATCTACTTCCTTTCTTTGACTTACAAACTGTGGGTAGAATGGACTCAGCTGTGGTCTACAGCTAGGGTACACTTTTTTCCTTGGGCTTTCTCCCCTAGTCCAGACCTTCCTCTCCCGGCCTCCAGCCTTCTGATGAACTACTCAAAGCCAAGGTTGCGTAACTGATACACAGGCCTATCTTGTGTTATACTGGGAGACGGGCCAATGTTTCCATTTATAAACAAGAGCACTGCTGTGCTGCCAAATGGAGTGCGGTGCTGGTGTGGCTACAAGACGAAGAAAGGAAAGGGCTGGAGCTCAGGGCTTACAGGGAACCCTCGAACCTCCTCCGCTAGCCCGGGGACAGTGACTGAGGACACTCAGCTGTAACCAGCTGAGAGGAGAGTCTTCTAATAGCTACCCATTTCTATGCCGGCCAAACACTGCCACAGGAGGGTCAGGGCAGCCTGCCCTGCTGGCCTCGTGGCAGCTGGGCCCATCTGTAGGCAAACCATATGAGTATGTGAGGCTGAGGAGAGGGCAGTTGTAGATCACTGCCCTTTGGGTAAGACACGGTGGTTGCCCTCTTGAACTCAGCAGCTGGGATACCAGAAGGAAACATGCCTGAGATTGGACCTGTTAGCATTCCGTCATGCAGTGGGTGGGACTGACAAGGCCCCGCCCCTCTTTGCGGGTACGCGTATAATGTTACTGGGAAAGTGAGAGACAATTCTTTCAGTGGTATAGATGCTCACAAGTTGCCCATGCTCCTTAAAAAAACCTCTCACCCCTGCTTCTGTAAGTTCCCTTAATTGAACTCATTGGTTCACCAAACAAGCCTTGAGTGGAAGTGTTCCTTTGGTTTGTGGTTGGTGCCCAGTTATGGGGCAAATAGACACTAATTTGTCACCGCCCCCCCCCAAGATCGTGGCACGGGCACCCTCCTAGCATCTGTAAGAGCAGCATCCTGCTGGGTAGGGCAGTGGGTGGGGCTTGAGGAGAGTAGAGCTTGGAATCTGCACTTGGTCTTTTACACACACACACACACACACACACAAACACACACATCTTGGCCTAGAAAGAGCTTCTCAGAGGATGCTCACAGGTCAAGGGTGAGGTGCTAGGGCCAGGAGCTGGGGTGGGTGCAGAAGGCTGGTTGTGTGTGGGCCTTAGAATATTTATTTTTACACACATTCTGTACATTCGGGTTGACAATGGGGACATTTTGGTGAAACTGAAACATGTGACCCATTTTTGTACTCTACACTGTATGTGCTCTGTAATGTCCTTCTGCATGTGTTCATGTGTGTGCTACTGCACACAGTGTGTACACATGTGTGTACATTCCAGCTAAGGACAATCTTGGGTGTTGTTCCTCAGGATCTGTCCACTTTGTTTTTTTTTTTGTTTTTTTGTTTTTGACATAAGGTGTCTCCTAGAACTTTAGCTCGCTGATTTAGGCTAGGGTGGCTGGCCATCACACGCCAGCAATCGGCTACACTCTGTGTCCCCAGTGCTAGGATTGTAAGTATATACCATAATACTTGGCTAATTTATTTACTTATTACTGTGTGTGTGCATGTGCCTCTATTTGCACACACACAAGTGTACATGTACATGGTGTGTGTGTAGATCAGTGGACAAATTTCTTGGGTTGGCATTCTATTTCCAATTTTTACACAGGTTCTAGGCATCAAAGGTCAAACAGGTTGTTTGGTCTTGTGTGGCCAATCACCAGATGTCCCACCCCCAGCATTGTTTATGTGGCTTCTGTTGTGCACCACCTTGCCCAGCCTTTTAAGAATATTAGTTGTGAGTTCCGGGGATTGAACTCAGGTCCTTGTGCATGTAAGGCAAGCACTTGCCCACTGGGCCGTCTCTCCAGCTCTCAACTAATATTCTTTCTATATGCCCTGCACTTGACAGAAGTAGCCCTAGTAACATTTTTATTCATTTTATAAATATCCATAGGGTGGACCTAAAGAATAAAAGTGGCTCAGGTATTTTCCTAACCGTGAGACTTGGAGACAAAATAGGATAAATGAGCAGTTTGAGAAGAAATGTTGGTCTCAATCAGTTTCCCACTTTGCTCCTGCATGCTGAGGGAGAAACAGCCCGGGTGGACGTGCAGGACACTGGACTCAAGGACTAGCTAGCTTGGTGCAAGGCTCTGCCTCTACTTGACAGCAGATTCAAGGATAAAAGAGGATTTGACTGGGAGTCCAGATGGAATTGTAGATTCCTGTTTGAGTGGAAGAGAAGAGAAGGAACCATCATTGGAAGGCAAAGGGTGAGGTGCTTGCCTGGGTGTGGGGGAACCCATCCGTGCCAGTATACTGGGGAGAATGACTAGCAAGAGACAGGCCCAGACACAGGCAAGACATGTGATATGACCAGGGGACAGCAGGAGCTGGGGTAGGCTCTCAGATGACAGATGTGTCATTCTATAGCAGGTGTCAGATAGAGCAGAGATTAGATGTCTGAGGAGGGAATGGGAGGAAGGCTGGGGTGGTAGCCCTGGGGTAATCCAGCCTGCCATTGAAATGAATCTGGTTTCTCACTGTGGAAACTGAGGATGGAGTCAAGTCACTTGCTAGGTACTATCCAGTAAAGCTCTGCCGCTCCTCCATCACATGCCATGGCCACTTTCTGGCCACTGAGTCACATCTCATACTCCATCCTCATCCGTTATCTTTCCATTGCTTGAGCCCATGTGACTACTAGAGATCTGACCTTGCCTACAAATCAAGTATAGGCCCAGGGCGGCACATGCCTGCAATCCAGAACTCAGAGAGCTGAGGCAGGAGGGTCATCAGTTTGAGGCCAGTCTGTGTTATATGCTGAGGGCCTGTTTCAAAATTAAACAAAACAAAGAGGCAGATAAGATAACTCCAGTGTGTCATATACTTCCCAGTCTTAAGTAACTCATTGCATGGGCTGGAGAGAGACAGCTTAGGGGCTAAAGCATTTGTCCTGTAAGCATGACGCCTAGAGTTAGAGTCCTCAGCACCCACATAAATGCTGGGTAGGTGTGGTGGTCCATCTTACAATTCTAGCAACAAGAAGGTGGAGATGGGATCCCAGAGCGAGCTGACCAATCCCAGAGCGAGCTGACCAATCCCAGAGCGAGCTGACCAATCCCAGAGCAAGCTGATCAGCCACTTTGTGACTAGCTGGCCAAGCTCTGGGTTTATCTGAGAGACCCCGCCTCAATGAAAAAATGTGGAAAGTGTCAAGGCAGTAGTTAACAGGGTCTCCACTGTGGATCATCAGACTATCCACAGACTTCACAGGCTTGGCCATCAGCCTCAGAGCTTCCCAGACACCAAACCCACACAGCTCTTGGCCCCATTCTCCATAAGGAACGGAAGCACACCATAGCAGGCCCTTCACACAGCAAGCCTCGTAGGGGTTTGTGATGGAGAAGAAATCTTTCCCACCACTCCCATCTCAGAACAGAAGGGTAGGAAGACAGAGCCCCCTGCCATACCTCAGCCAGTGCCTACAGCACAATGAGGTCTTAGTAGATGCATCTGGAGGCTGGAGGCTGTTCTGGGAAGATGTTTAATAAAATCTTGTATAAAGACATTTTAAAAATGTGGAAAGTGACCAAGGGAGACCCTGCGGGCCTCAATATGCACACACAGTAGTGCATATGGACACACACACACGTGAGATAAGAACTTAATGTATGTAAGTATAACCTCAGTACACCATGTTTAGTATTATGTACTGTGACTTTAAAAATATCTAGCATAAGCAGGTATGGGTCCTAACTATTGTCAAAGCCCTAATAATATTTTCTGGGAATGAAAGGAAATCAGAAAACAACAGGAAATAAGATCAAAACAACTTTGAGAGGACAGCAGCTTTTACTTTTGTGCCTCTTCTGCTTGCTTTCGCCTTCCTGCTGAATGCTCCAGTCAATGCCTAAGAAAGCCTGTGAAGGCAGAGTGAAAGTCTGGGGATAGCGCAATTTGGGTTTTAATAAGCAGTCTTTGTAACAAACGCAGTAACTATTTACTAAGCATAAGTTCACACTTGGACAGAAACAGTCAGAAAAGTACTTGGATCTTATTGCTGTAACTTGTTTACAACAGAAATACTGTGTTAAATAAAAAATAATGCTTAAGTTAGCACGTGGTGTGATATTGTCTTACGGGATAGTGCTGGCCTTTTCACGAATTTTTAAAACTAAATTTGAGATGGTGGTTAGAAAAACATTCGAATAAAATGATAAATGTGCACGAAGCCACTCAGATCAGTGACAGTTCCTAATTGAAGTTAAGAATCTGCAGGAGACTCCAGGTAAAAGCTTGTTTCATATTTTAACTTGGAGGCCTGGTGTCTTCTGTTGAACACACGAAATACCTTCCCTTTGAAAATCTTCCCTTTCTTCAGATGGCAGTGGGGTGAAGCAGACTTCCTAACACTGAAATTTCCGAGCCTGAAAGATGGATGCAGCACCTGGTCTGCCTGTCTCCCACTCTGAGGGGAGGAGCTACAAATCTCTCTCAGGCTCCCAGGGCCCCTGCCATCTCTGTCTTTCCCACACTGGTCTCTGTAGGAACAAAATTCTTCAGATGCTTGACACCAGCCAATTTGTTTTCCTTTCCCCTCCCCCTTCTCCACCTCCCTTTCTAATATGGCATATTCTGTCTGTGCCTCTCAAAGTAGCCAGGGGCCAGCAGCTCTAGGCTCCCCTACTCCGAATGACCCTCTTCTGTCCTGTGTTCTGAAGGAGAAAAAGAGGGGCTTGCCATCAAATGTATGGGGGAATCAAACTTAAACATGATTTTGTTTCTTTCCTCTCTTTGAGGCACGATCTTGTGACATAGCCCTGGTGCATCTCGAACTTGTGATTCTTTGGGATTACAACTTGTGCCATAGTGTCTGGTTTAAATATTATTGTCAAGATTCCTGAGAAGTGAAGGAAACAACCAAGTAGAAAGCAAAACCCAAAGGGACTAGTAAAGCCATGCCACGTGTACCACTGAGACCAAGCCACGTGTACTGCCAAGCCACGCCACGTGTACCACTGAGGAAAACAACTCAGAGTGGAGGAGTGAAGTGACAGGAGATAGCACAGGGCACAAGGCAATTGTTTTCCCCATCAGTATAGGATTTTCTCCTCCAAGCAGTTGAGTATCTTCACTTTAGAGACGGATATGTTTGAAAATCTTGTATGAGGGCTGGGCATATGGGTTTAGATGTATAGTGATTACCTAGCAAGGGCCTGGATTTTATCTTCAACACTATAGATAGATAGATAGATAGATAGATAGATAGATAGATAGATAGGAAAGAAAAAAAGAAAAAAGAAAGAGAAAAGAAAAACAATAACAATGCCTCCCTTCCAAAACATTGTAGCTAATATTTATTCCTTGTCCACATTATCAGAGTTATGCCTGATACTTAAAAAAAAATGGTGTGGGAGCCTGTGTGTGCCGGTGTGCGTGCGTGCGTGAGTGTGTGTGTGTGTGTGTGTGTGTGTGTGTGTGACTGTAGAATCCAGGTCAGTTACAGTTCCTCTATCCCCACCTTTTTAAGACAGTGGGCCCCCACTGAACCTGGAGCCCGCTGATTGGTGAGACTGGATGGCTGGCAAGCCCTCCATACATCTCTGCTCCGCCCCTCTAGGGCTGGGTTTACAGATGCGCACTGCTCTGCCCAGCTTACCAGTAAGCACTTTACTCTCAGGACTATCTCCCCAGCCATTTTGCCTGATACTTTTTAAGAGCTCTGGGAGCATAGAGATCTCTACTGGGCCTTTGCAGAGCTAATGGCAAAGAAACCCCCAGCAACATTGCCTAGTACCTTAAGCTTCCATGTCCCCGCAGGCTTTTGTGAATGTGCCTCCATCCCTTTCAACTGTCTGGAGGCTTATGGAGATGGCACTTTGGAATTGAGGGTCAGCGAAGTGGGGTAAAAGAAAAAGACATCTTGGGATTTGCAGTCTCTATGCCTCGTATTCAGCCTACAGTGTCTGGAAGGAAACAGCCGCACGGGGACTTAATTCCAGGAGGGTCTAAGATGCTCAGAGGACCTCAGCTCGGGGGGGGGGGGAGAGAAGATAGCAATATGAATACCTGAATGACTGAAAATGGAGGCAGGGGAGTATAGAAGAGGAACTTGCCTTGGGTAAGATCAAGAATAGATGCTAACTGGGGACACGCTTCCATCTTTGTCCTCAAAATCATGTTAAGGTCTGGCTTGATACATTGTTACTCAAAGCTATCCTTTCTGTGGTCTGTAAATTTCTGGGATTGGAAGGAAACTTTGCTTCCTCCCCAAACTAGTCCAAACTACCTCAGGGAATTGGGCAATTTGAACAGTCAGTTCCTTAGACTGTGAGAAGAGCAGTTAGGCTGGAGGCATGGAAAGGGGTCTCAATCCAACAGGGTAGTCTGCTGGCAGCCATTTTGAAAGACTGCAAACACGACGTGGCTTTGATTTGCTGGCTTCAGACGACATCTTGTCTCGGTCACTCAGTGTGAAGCCCATTTCAGGTCCTGCATCTTGGTGAACAGAGGGTGGATAAGACTTGTTGGTACATGAGCCCTGCCCTTAAAGTTCCAGAGAGTCCTGCAGTGGTCATCAACCATCCAGCATTTCTACAGAGAGTTAAATGTGACACACACACACACACACACACACACACACCCCATACATATATAATACATATGTAGATAGCATGTGTGTATGGAGGCTGGTCTCTCAATGGTCTGGTGCTCATCAAGACAGCTGGACTGGCTGGCTAGTGAGCTCCAGTGATCCGCCCCTGGCTGCATCTCCAGAGCAGAGGTTACAATGCCATGATACCATTTATACCTTTTTTATGTGGGCTGTGGGTATCAAACTCAGGTCTTCTTGAAATGACTTTACTGATTGACCCATGTTACCAGCTCTGTAGCAAATCTTTCTCTCCAGAAAAGATTAGAAATTTCCTCTAAGTGTGTGTGTGTGTGTGTGTGTGTGTGTGTGTGTGTGTGTAATCAAGGAATGGCTTCAAGAATATATTTCTGATTATAAAAAATAATGGCAATGTTTGGATCTGACATTATGTTTTTAATTTAACTTTTGCATTTTTTTATGTGTATGAGTGTTTTGCCTGCACGTATGTGTGTACCTCGCATGTGTTCCTGGTGCCCACAGAGGCCAAGTGATTCCCTAAGATTGGAGTTACAGATGGCTGTGAGTTGCCATACGGATGCTGGCACTTGAACTTGGGTCCTCTGGAAGAGCAACAAGTGTTCTTAATCATCAAACATCCCTCCAGCCCTTATGCTTTTACCTTTGAGGTTTCTTTGCAATTATACATTTTTTTTAAAGAGGCATACAGATGCTAAAATGTTGAAAAGCTTTCACTAAGAGACCCTCTCAGGTACCTCAGGGCCATGACACAGGTTAGGCAGCATGAACAGGCATGTGCACATAACCCCTGCCTTACCTGTTTTCTCACAGATCCAAATGGGACCCTGACTGTTCTAGGCCCGGGCCCCATAGACACTGTCCTGAAGGCAACTGGAACTATTTTTTTGGGGGGTGGGGGAGGGCTCACAATCTCTGGTTACTATCTATGGGATAAAAAGGTACCCATAAGAGGAATTTGAAAGACAGGAGTCTTCAGGACCTATGGGGGAATTTCACCCTGAGGTCATGCTCATGTCCCACAATTTGTACAAGTGCTTCTGAGCAAATGCTATCTTCATGTGGACTCCTCAGACCGGAGGCAGTGGTGTTAATTGGTGAGGTTTCCACTCAATTGTGGTACCAAACAGGAGCTCTTGCTCCCTGGATATGAATGATACAGAATCAATAGCTAATCTGCATTGCTGTAATTCCACTATCTCCTTGCACACTCGTACAGTGAACTGAGAACACCCACTGTCCTACCTTGCCAATTCCAACCCTCCTGAATGGAATTCATGTTACTTAAAGACAAACTAAGAGACAGAAAAGAAACAATATGGATGGATTACTCATATCACCAGAGTGACAGTGGATTTGACTGAACCAATAGGATGCCAAACACAGCTTTGAAAAGCCCATGAAAAATAGAACATTCTGGAATTCATCTGCAAGAATTCTTTTCCTTCAAGGTAAGGCAGCCTGGGTGCTTCCCACACAGCTCTGTGGCACTGGGAAGAGAGAGGGACAGTCTTCCAGCCCCTTTCTGGATGACAATAGAACCTTTACAAACTTAAGTGGTTGTCCCTTGTAGGACATCCTCAAGTGTAAATAAAAATCAATAATGGGAGAGAAGGAGAGGACTTCTAGGCTGTGTGTCTGTCTGTCTGTCTGTCTGTCTGTCTGTCTGTGGATGCTCATGCATACCACCATACCTGGTTTATACGCGCATGTGCATATCTGTATGTGTGTAGGACATGCCAGCATTTGCTGCTTTTGAATTCCAATTGAATTAAAACCAGGCCTGCTCTAGAAACGGCCTGTGGGACAGTTTGGGGTTCTTTTCTCTTTGCTCCCTAGAGGTAGTGAGCCATAAATCCGAGTTGAACTTCAGCCTTACAACTGCAGTCTCTTCTCACCCTTATTGCACCACCTGATGTAACCCGACCCTCTGGAATCCCCACTTCTGCTCGCTCTGTCTGACCCCAGTGCCCGCATTTGTGTAGCTCATAAGAAGATACATTTAAGGGGGAAGTTGGATCCTCTTCAGCTCCCATAAACTTTTTTTCTATATATGTTGCTTAGAAAAACGTTTTCCCTAAGGTTTATGTATTTTGAACTTCTTAAGTTAGCAATGTGCCTCAAAACTAGCAATTCTCATGTCCTGGCCACAGCAGCCCATGCTCATTCCTCCCCACCCCACCCCCATTTGTGTGAAAGTTTATTGTATTATTCATTTATTTTGAGACAAGGAGTCATTTAGCACAGGTTGGCCTCAATTTGCTAGGTAGCCAAGGATGACTCTCAACTTTGGAATCTTCTCACCTCTGCTTTCAGTGTGTTGGGACCAATAGGCCTGGGCTATCATGTCGGCCTCAGCTGTTTTAAAACGGAAGTGGGGAAGCTTCTAGAAGTGGAGAGTGTTCTGCTTCTGGTCTCAGCTTTAGAGAGAAAGGAACAGTGTTGATGGGCAGGGGGAGAAGGTGCCTGCTTCAGTTTGGGACAGCACACATTTTCTCCTTCTCTGAAGCAGTGGTCTCTGGAAATGGGAGTCAGGCCTCAGACAGAAGAGTATCACTCTGGGTCGTATGTAGTTCAAGCTGAGGATGCATGGTTTTGGGGGTGAGATGGGGTGCAGCATCTACCTAATGTAGCTCAGGCTGGCCTTACTCTTTTGATATCCTGGTCTAAGCCTCCTGATTGCTGGGATTACAAAAGTATGCTATCATGCTAGGCTGTACGTATCATGCTAGGCTAAGGATGACTCTGAAAGGTGAGTTTAGGGTGATTTGTCAAATAACAAAATGTGTCAGGTTTTTTTTCCCTAAGACAGGCTCTCTGTGTATCTCTGGCTGTCCCAGAAGTTACAGTGTAGGCTAGGCTGCCCTAGATCTCATTGAGATCCTCTTGCCTCTGTCTCCTGAGTGCTGGAATTAAAGGCATGTATCATTATGCCTGACCAACAAAAATGCTTTTTAAATTCCTCTCCCATATCTTTGTCCTAGTGTAATATTTTTCTTCAAGTGACTTTAGACCCTTTAGAAGACTGTTGTACTTCAAATACTACTTGGAGAGCTTAAGTTTCAAGGAATGTCATTCAGGATGGGTTGTAGGTACCCAGCAGGGTTCAGAAAGCAAGAAAGGGAGGGTATGGGTGTGGTGGGTGGGGTGGGGGTCAATACTGATATAAACCTCATCCAGACGACAATCCCACTCTCAAAGCATCCGATTTTGATTTTTATGTGCAAGGATACGGTCTAGCTCTTTTTGATAAAGAAAGGTGCCACTCAATGCAGGGAGCTCCAAGGAGCCCGGTGTAAAAGGAGGCCTTTCTGGCCTTTATTACCACTGTGGTACGGGCCAGAGACGTTGGAAGCCCATCATCTCCTGCTTGATCCTTAAAATAGAAGTTATCCTCCTGACCCAAGACTTGGAGCTTCTCTTGGGCTATAACTTGGAGGTTCATATTTAAACTTCCCTTCCAGCTAGAAATTCAACATTTTCCTCAATACATTATAGACAGCCACGTGCAGGGCCATATTTGGTTCTATCATATTCCATCAACTCTAAGATTCATGAAATTGAAGGCTTGTACTATATGGGTCTGTAAAAGGTTACCCTAACTCTGGCATATCATCCATTGTAAGACGCCTATTAAAAAGAGTGCAGACAGAGAGAAAGTGTTCTAGGATTGTTTAGAGATGGGCTTTAGATATCACAGTGTCTGGGGGTTGACTCTCAACTAGCCTGGGGTGGTGGTGACTTGCATCAGCTGGCTCTCTTCCCACTCACAGCCACCCCTGCAATAAGTGAGCGATGTAGCACTTCCTACCTTCTTTTCTAAAGAGAGAGGGCAGCTGTGGAAAATAGCCAAAAATTCCAAGGAGATCAAAGCCAGGTTTCCCCCTCTTGGTTGCACTCAGAGCAAGGCTTGGCACAAACCAACTTCCTGTATTTCCCCCCTTTCCTCCCTCTTTCTCTCCCTCCTCCCCCCTTTACCTCCATCCCTCCCTCTCTCCCTCCTTCCATCCTTGCCTTCCTTTTTTTCTTGGAAGTGTTGAGGATGAAACCAAGGACCTTCTGCAAACTTTCTACAACTGTAGTTTTCTGAATGATAGTGGGACAAAACAGAAGCCCCCATATAATGTCGTACATATTTTTTCCACGACAACATGTGTATAGATAAGAAGTATCAAGAAGAAAGATGTGGCATTTCTCACTCAGAAGAACACAGGACCAGCTCTTAAATAATACTGGCTTGGTTCTAGAAGAGAGAAAAAAATCTCGAGGTAGGCAATCACTTTAACAAGGACAATGTCCCTCTACATTTCCAGTCATCTTTCTCAGGCGTCTTGTGCCATCAGAACTTCCTCATGCTGGTACATGCCAAGGGCTCAAGGAAGGAAAGAAAATGGGACAGTTGCGTGTAGGCTGAGCAGATTTTTTTGCGCCTATATGTGTAGGCATAAATTTTTCTTAACCTACTTTAGTAAGGGTTCAACCTCCCCTCTGGCCTACCACCTACCAGAGGCAGTGGTGAGGAAAAGTTATTAGGACATGGAGAAGTAGACCTGTTTAGAAAAAGTTCCTTAGAGGTGAGTTCAGTCTTCATTGTCAGAATATCAGCCATTCAGTCCAGTAGCAAAGACCAAGTGCAAATCGGCAGCTGCAGACACCACACACAGACCAGCAAGGGCAGTTCAATCCTGAAGCGACTGCAAGGCTCACCAACTGGCCCAAGGTCAAAGAAGTGTCAAGAAGCCACGGGAACCTCATAAGAAGTTATTTGGCAAGTTTCTCTCTAAGATGTCACCACGGGCGGAGCTCAGCAGCGCAATGTAAGGTGAACCAATCCATGCGTGTCATTAGTGAGTGAAGAATAGTGACATGGACCAAAGCAAACCAATGCTTGAGCTCCCACTGTCTGTGAGGTCATATTTATATTCCTTCTGAACATCATGTGTCCTTTCACATGTTTGCTATAGCAAAACATCCTTTCACCTGTGTGCCCCAGCAAGACATCGTTTGACATAACTAACTTTCCAAAGAAGCCAGAAGTTTTCACTACATGTATGCTAGGTCAAGATAATGGGTTACACTGTAAACTGGAGGAATTTATTCCTTCTGTCTTCACAAAGGCACAGTAGTCTGAGTCTAATTCAGAAGAGGTTCGATTAGTAAAAACCAAATGTATAGAAAATTGGGTATCATACAATTCAATTTCTATTTTCTTTCCTCATTCACTGGGTTGAAATATCCACAACATAAAATGTATCATTTTAACTGCGTTTGAGGGTACAGTTTAATAGCATTAAGTGGATTCACAATACTTTGTAACTATTCCAACTGCTTTCAGGACTTTTTCATCATTCCAAACAGAAACTTTGTACATATTAAGCAGCATCTATTTTTTTCCTCCTAGAAGCATTTTAACTGCTATTATGGGTATTGATATAAATTTGGAAAGGAATGTGGGGAAGGCATGATGGGAAAAACTCCGAGTGCAAGTTAAAGATGTTTTCAGATTTGTAAGTGAACTATATCATCTACAGCCTTTCCAGTGGAATCTAAAACTTATCAAACTTATCATGAAAATAAAATGCAATTTTACGAAGTGATTGAGAGAGAGCTGGGTACCTACAGGCCTCTTATAGTCCTTCCTTACACACCTGGGGAACTGAGGTCAGAGGTAATGAGTTCACAGCGATGTCTAAGGCAAAGAGATCTGGCCATGTTCAATTCTTTTCTCCATCAATCCCTTGGTCCACTCTCACCTCCATTACACATTCACTCTGACTAAGCAAGCGTCAATACATGGCAGGGACAATGGCTATCAAGAAATATGGCCACTGGCTGGCCCAAACAGAGCTCATACAGAGGAGATAACCAGAAATGAAGAGTGTGCAAGGACCAAAATGCAGACACAGGAGTCACTAATTCTGTCTGGAAACTGAGACAGGGTAGGGAAGGAGTTACTGAAAACCCCCTTCACCTTGTGGAAAGTTAAGAATCAAGATCATGTACTCTCTGAGTGTATACTTATGAGTTGTAAATATGATCCTTATAGAGGGTGTGTGACAGTGACAGTTGATAAGGAAACTATAAACCAGATATAGTGCACAGGCCTGTAATCCAGTGCTTGGTTGTAGAGGCAGGAGGATCAAGAGTTCAAGGCTACTCTAGGCCTCATGAGAACTTGTCTCAAAAACAAACACACAAAGGAAAGAAAAGCAAACTATAAGTTGGTGTATGCCTTGTGTCTACAACTGTATAAAACTGACAGCAGTGTTTGATGTAAAGCAAGCCAGGTGAGCGGCAGTGTGTGTCAATTATTGGTGCTCAATTAAGAATTTTAACATGCACCTATATTTATTTTTTTCTGATTATACATTTATCTACCATGGAAATTTTGGACAACATAGAAAAACCTCATAGCAAAATCTAAAATGGGAAATTTATAGGGAAACCAATGAGGACCGCAAGATGGTAAGGACTTGATCCCTACTGGAGAATAATATTCTCCTAACAAAATAGTCACCTGGATGAAACAAAGATCACGGCTGCACTATTCTGTTATGAGGGGCAGTTATCACTTACTTAACCAATGGTATATTAGTGGATATTTAGAACATTTTCAATTTTTCACCGTTTATTTAAAACTATTTACATAGTTTTGTGTGTGCATGTGTATATACATCTTTGCACGCGCATGCATGCATGTCAGGGCCAGAGACAGATGCCAAGTGTCGTCTTCCATTGTCATCCACCTTATTTTTTTGAGATAGGATCTCTCGCTAAACATGGAGCTCCCAGCTCTGGCTAGACCGCATAGTCTGTGGGTCCCAGGGACTCCTGTTTCTGCCTCTCCATTGGAATTACAGGTGTGTGTTGCTATGCCTAGATTTTTATGTGGGTGCTAAGGATCCAAACTCACGTCCTCATGACTGTGTGGCAACTACTATCCATCTCCCCAGCTCCTTCACTGTTTAACGTGAGAAAATGAAGCCTACCCTTGTATATAATAAACCTTTTGTATATGTCATTGGTAATTTCCTTCTCATCAGTTCCAATAAGTAAAAATTCTGCATTACAACCAGTGAACGCTTTTGTTGTGCTATGCAATTATTTTAGAAATTATTTTTAGTGTATGAAATAATGAGTTTCATTACATTTACACACACACACGCACACGTGCATCATTGTTCTTTCTCATATATATTTCCATGGTTCTACCTCATCCATTTGGCCCTTCCTCCAAATAGTTCCTCTTGGAACACGGTATTTTTAAGGTTCTGTTTTGTCATCTCTTCCTAAATTGTCCCCCTTAACATTGTTCATCTCCTGCTTAAATTCCCCACAAGTATCAGAGAAGGTTTCTGCATTGCACACCTACGACTCCAAGGAGTCTTTGAGCGACCAACTGTTGCAGCACATTCATGTTTCTGCGCTTCCTTCATTAATGAACAGCATGGAGGCACTGCAAACAAGATGGCGGTCGAAGGCGTGGTCACCAAGCTTTCCCTCAGCCTCCTCCTCTGCCCATTGCCCTGGGTGCAGGCACAGTACTCTGTGCCGACACTACTCGGCAGCAGACACCTTGTGCCTCCTGTCCTCTTTCCAGGGTGGTGAAGGATCAAATGCCACAAATGCCCTTTCCCTGGCTGTAAACCGGGATCCTCTGCTGTCTGTACTGTGACTGGCCTCTGTGTAACAGGGTGAAAGGTATCCTTCACTCCTGCAGTCGGCTGGTGTCATTTCTCAGGAATGACAACTGGTTTGCCTTTCTACTCATAGCTGTGAGTCACAGCAACATCTGCAGGCTCTGGGGATAAGCGCTGGGATTAGTCCAGAGAGAGCCTACTTCAGCAATTCACCTGGAACCTTCTACCACCTTAGCATCTTGGACCAGAAGGAACTAAGCCAGCAATGATGACGGGCGAACTTGGAACCTATCCCTCAGTTACAACAGCAACTGCAATGATTCAGGATTTCATATTACTTTATCTTTTTCTCAATGGATATCACTTACTGTAATAACACTTGTCCCCACCCCACCCCCAAATCAAAGAAAAGCAAAGAATGAACGTGAACTGTTGCATATGAGTATCAGATGCACAATGGTGGACACATGCGTTGCTGGAAGAGCTACTAGGGGCTGAGGAATCCCACAAAAAAGCTTTAGTTGTGTAAATTTTAATCAGTGGGTCAGGATATGGCAATAGGTAAAATTTAAAGAACACAAACAAAAGCCAGCAGCTTAGGGATGGCTCAGTAGTCAGGAGCACTTGCTGCTTTAGCAGAGGACTTGGGTTCGGTTCTAAGCACTCACATGGCGGCTCACAATCACCTGTAACTGCCCTCTCCTGGCCTCCTTGGACACTAGCGACATATGTGGTACACAGATGTATGTGCTGGCAAAACACTCATACATGTAACATTTTAAAAATATTTTAAAAACCCACAACAAACCATACACTGCAATTTATAATTCACATTTTAAAACTAGATTGTTATTTTAATTGTGTGTATATACATGTGTGCCTAGATATGTGTGTGTGTGTGTGTGAGTGAGAGAGAGAGAGAGAGAGAGAGAGAGAGAGAGAGAGAGTTAGTTCAGTGCCTTCAGGGGCCAGAAGAAGGTGTCAGATCCCCTGGAGCAGGAGTTACAGGTTGTTGTGGGCACAGGAGAAAAGACCTGAGAAGTCCCTGTACTATCTAATCAATTATTTTAAAGTCTTCCATTGTTTTTATTAAAACTTCAAGGTGTGGCTACCTATCTGCCTGTACAGTACAGAGATTGGAAGAAGGACCCACATGTGCCCAGCTGTTCTCCTGACAAGGCACACAACTTGGATCTGTGGTTTGGACCTCTCCGAATGACCCTTTTAGAGCAACTTCTAAATACGATGCAGGCACGTTTCCTTCATCTCTTCAGGTCGCAGGATGATGTTCTTGGTGATACCCACGCTTTGGTTTCCTCTGACGCTTCCCTGTATTTCCCATGAACCACACTTCCAGAACGAGCCTTTTCTCATTCTCGTCTGTGCTATCTGCTGACTTGTTCCCCTCAGTTCTTCTGTATGATTTGTTTCAGGCTTTTGCTGGACAAAAACTCTCATGGAGACTGTCATGCACTGACAAATATGCCAAGTGATACCCCTGCTTCCAAAATATCAATCATGCATCCAAAGGGTGACTGAGCTGAAAGAGACCTCTGGGCAGTGTGGCACCTGAACTTCTCTTGATGAGAGCCGACAGGAGATTTTGTTAGATGTTTGTCCATCCATCCATCTGTGAAAAATCACTGTGATGGGTTGAGAGGCTGGTTCTAAACGGAACATAATGTACTTGGAGACAGATGTCCAGCACATCACAGTCATCCAGAGAGAACATTCTCGCTCATATGATTCCTCTCTAATCCCTGATGTTTAAACTGACATGTGAGGGATGAGAGGGACGTGTCCAGACAAAGCTCAGGCAGGGAGCTGTGGAGCACAGTGGGGATGACGGAGACAGAAAACCCACAACAGCAGAATGCTCCGGCTATTTCCCTAGGGAGCGTTGGGGTGCAACCGCGGACTGCCTTGAATATCAACACACTGAAGTATGCAAAACAAACAGAATGAACCCACTGAAGCACAGAGATGCTCATGGAGGCTCATGTGATGATAGGGACATTCTTACCTCCCACCCTTCATACCCAGCCTGTCCTTTCTGCGGGTCTAGCCTTCCTTCTTACTGTGAGCCAGCACTCCCCCTTCATAAACACAGCTGATATTGGGCTACTGTCTCTGTCCTAGGTGTGGGACACAGACTAGGTCTAGTCATTAATGATTAAGGTACCTAGGCAAACAGCCTTATAGTTACTAAAATAAATTATGGAACCTGGGACTATGATTCTAGGGCTATAAGACAATTTTGTTTTGTATTTTCTTTACCCCTTTTCTTACTCCCATGAGAAGTATGAATTATTTTAATATTTAAGGTGGGAGAAGAAAGTGATCTAAGTCTGAACAATCTTCATCCGTGGCTACACAAGCACAGCTGATGCCAAAAATGAATGCATAACGGGAGGTCAGAGTGAAACATGAAGACCGAGCCGAGGCAACAGCCATTATTCAAATAAGGAGCAAAAGAGGTAAGCATATAGGCTTCTCGACAGTTCTAGGACAAAAGACTAAACACGTGATTTGTGACAATGTAGAAAGGATGCCACTTTGGGGCTGTTGCCCGGCGCTGTCAGTCCAGTACTCACATGAACTGTCTCAGCTCTGGTCTTAGAGGGGTGTTGACTTGTCGTTCCCTGGTAGGTAGGAAGAGGCCGTGAGGGATGTGGGATTGGACGAAGGCAGCAGACAGGATGAAAAGATGACGATAAAACCTGCCTGGGGTGTTTGAGAGACACTGGAGAGCTGAGAAGAAACTCAGCAAACTTAGCAGTTAATCCAGAATTTAGATGAAAAGAGAAATCAGTCTGAGATGAGAGGCTGAGACGTATTAGATCGAATTTGTGCTTTGGATAACAGCAAGCTAGATTGAAACCCCAGCATTTGAGTAAACAGAGTAGGTAGGAGAACTAAGAAAAGCCAACAGTAAGTGCTTAGCACGACACCTGGTCCATGGGCCCAGGGCACTCTCAATATCCAGGGGAGGTTATTATCATCATTGTTATTAGAGACAGGATCTCATTACGTAGCCCAGGCTGGCCTGGGACTTGTCATCCACTTGCCTAGCACTTCCTGAGTGTTAGGATGGATGACGAGCATTCGTGACTATTATAACGATTAGAAGTGGGCTGACACAGGTCTGTAGAACACCGAGGCCTCTCAAGCCACAAGAGCAGTAAGAATGGAAGCAGTGATTCAGTGTAACACCAAGGAATCTGAAGTTAAGCTGTGGACACCGATCAGAATCCATGTGGTGTACTGTTCAGCTCGAGACTCTAATGTCTTAAGATGTGTCAAGAGGCCTAAGGGTGAGCTGTGTGACATGACAGAAGCTGGACACATCTGTCGAGGAACACTGACTGTAACATGGCCATAACTCTCTTGAGACCTGCCGCGAGCTACTACACAGAAGAGTGAATGAAATTATTCCATTGTTCTGGAAGACAAAAATTTAAAACTCTTCAGCCACGTTGGCTTAACAAAGAGGTAGGTTTTTCTTTTTCTTTCTTTCTTTCTTTCTTTCTTTCTTTCTTTCTTTCTTTCTTTCTTTCTTTCTTTCTTTCTTTCTTTCTTTCTTTCCACAGAGTGGACAGGTGGATTCCACTACTGCACATGCTCAGAGAATCTGCATGAGAGTCGCTTAGGAGAATTGAAGAGACTGCTCTCTTCTCTGCTGCCACAGCTCAGTCTCACAAGGCTCTCTCTTGTCCCGTCAAATACTGTCAGGAAGGACAAAGAGTTTGCAAATCTTTCCCACCAGGACAGAGAAGTCTCAGGGTCATGCGTAGGTACATGCTCACCCAACAGGTACTCACTGATGGAAGTCTACAGTCAGATACTGTGCTAAGTGACGGATCTACAAAAATGACATATTAGGTCTCAAGGGGTGCCTGGTGAGCAGATGGATGTATCCTGTGGATGGACAAGTGCTGAGAGAGAGAAAGGACGGGGAAGAGGTCTTTGAAGCATATAGATGGTTCAGCTTCCCTAGTGTGACAGGTCCAGGACGGCCAGGATAGGGGTCTGAGAAGACTCTGGAAGCTGAACAGGGGTTGAGTAAGTACAGTGTTAGTGGTAATACGGTCACCATGAACAAAGTACAAGAAGTAAGAAACAGCCCTGTGGCGAGGCAGTCAGGTGGCCACGCTGAGAGGTATGGCTTAATAAAGGTATGGAAATTAGGCTAGTGGGTACGGAGGGGGCAAGAGCCCAGAGCACTCGGATGTACATCTCTAAAAGCTTACATGTCACACACAAACACAAAGGACTCTTGTTCAAGCTTCGGGATGCCAACCAGTCTCTGGCCTCTAGAAATTACTTGTTCCACTGTCTGTCTAGTGGCTCTGAGAGTCAGTGGTCCATGACTGTGACCAAGTGAGTATCTCTACTGAGATACTCAATCTATCCAGAGAATAGGTTTATTCTGGCCTATAGTTTTGAGGCTTTTGGTCCATGGTTGCTTGGCTTCATTGCTTTTGGACTTGGAAGGCGGTATTATTGATGGGAGCATGCGGCAGATAAAGCTGCTCACTACACGAGATGCTGTAAAGTAGAGAGGAAGAGGAAGGGACCGAGGTCCTACTGACACTTAGAGAGCGGACTCCTAATGACCAGGTCCTAGCCCTAGAAGATTCACTGACTCCAATTATACCACAGGTCAGGGACCAAGCCTTTCATGTACAGACCTCTGAAGGAGACTTATCCATAGCACACTGCTACTAAGGTTGTAGTCCACCATGTCCAGATAGCTCCTCTGAGCTCAGCGCAAAATTGAGGACCTCCTTTTTCAGCAGGGCTTCATCTTCTCTTCCTGATCTGGGGAGCCTGATCCCCAATCTACCTGAGGAAGGTCACATAGTTCTCGGCAAACCTGTACGTTCAATTTCCTCTTTCCCCTATAAGACGCACCCAATAAGTAGCTGTGATTCCTAGAATGTCTCTCCATGCAAATGAGGCATTCACAGTAATTTTAACTCCAGCCATTGATTTTACAATCACCGTGAAAACTCCTTTCCAGTCCAATGTAGCCCTTGGTCACCCCAAATAAAGTGTATGCACACTGGCTGTTTCTCTGAAGATTGTCTAAGAGAGCTGTTTCATTGAGTGTTGTCTATAAGAGCAGTAACACAAACCCCACCTGTCCTGGACTCAGCTTCTCCCTTTCGGACTCGCTAAGGAGGAAATGGAGGATATAGAACCACGGCTGGTCCCCAACATGCATGCCACACTTATCCAAATCATAGCCATTACCCTGTACAGTGCACTTCATGAACACATGGACCCTGTTTATCTAACTCACTGCTCTACTGCTTTTTCCAGATGTGCCTGCTAAGCTTGGATAGGTGAAAGCCATCATTATCATTCACTTGCCTTTCTTTAATTTTTACTTTTGTGTCTGTACTTGCTTTAATAGACTTTTTTTTTTTGAGTGGAGGGGGGAAAGGGTTGTTGCTGGCAATCGAACTCAGGGCCTCATGCATGCAGTGTATCACAGTGCTATGGTCCTGTCTCCTGTTCCTTTCCTTTTATTTGAAGCCAGGCCAGGCCTGCTGTGGTGATGCTTCCTTTAATTCCAACACACAGGGTGTAGAGGCAGGAGGATCTCTGTGGGTGATAGGCCCAACTGGTTAGAAAATAAGTTCCAGGATATCCAGGGTTACACAGAGAAAACCTGTCTTGAGAAAAACAAAACAAAACAGAACAGAACAGAACAGAACAGAACAGAACAGAACAAACAAACAAATAAAAACCCCCAAAGACAGTGGAGTTTGGCCCAAGTTCATTGTTTTGAAGATTCAGGGGCAACAGATCATGTACATTTTTGGAGAATCCAAGGCCTATCTGGGATGACTGTAATCTGGGAGAGATTTCTCCTACCATAGGATAAGGCCTAGAAAGACCCTGAAGATTTTTCTTCTAGTTCAAGTCCTAGAAGGCGATATTGAGGTGTCTCCCTGTGACTCAGGCCCCAGGCAAAGCTGAAGAACAGTTTGGAATGAATGAGGTGGCTGTTCTGGGCAGGCAACCTCTGGGCCAATGTTTAACAGTACAGTCTAAAATGTATATGGCATTAAGACACGCTGGGTCCACACCAGGGCTTTGGTCAGTTCTTAAGTCTGAAGAAAAAATGGGAGGTTAGGTGTTAAAAACTTGAGAGTAAGGGAAATGGCTTCAATTTCCAAAATAAACAAAATTTCTTAATCTAACTGAAGCAAACAAACAAAAACTGTTCAGCATTAGACAAAAACCAAAACCAAATCCTGTCGGTGTGGCTGGGTGCTGGACCAAGAGGGTATATTTAGTGTCACATGCTGTAGGGCTGAATCTTGAAGCCCAACAGGAAGTATCTGGAGTCACAGCTAAAGATATCTCTGCATGTTTGGAAATTTATGAGCAGCTGTAAGGTGGCTCTATGGTGGGCAGAGGGCTGGGACAGGCTTCCTTTCAGATGAGAGAGGCCGCTGAATTAAACACTCAAATACACCAGGTTCGTGGCAGGCACAGAACACCTGACATGCTAAAAATAGCCGAAGAAGGAGATTCTGTTGCTAAAATAATACTGAGCTGATATGAGCCTTTCCTCCCTAACCTAACAAGGACGGATGAAGGGGTGGAGGATGGGTCCTGAGGTTCTACAAAGGGTGCTAGAAACCCCAGGCCAAAGCTTAGGGAGTAATTTTCTAGATAGGGCAATCTCCAAATATGAGCAGATCCGTAAAATGAATCTTCCAAAGTCTCAGTCATCAATAGATTAATTTTTAATAACACAAGACAGAAATGGTTGCATTGAACAGGACTTGCACACCAGTCCTGCTGACGAGTGGTGCTTCTGCCTGCTCCATCCTGGTCAGGAACTGGTTATTTTTAAACATCCTTTTGCTGGCTTCCCTTATCAGCAGCTCCACACCCTGCTCACTCATGCTCGGCTGCAAAGCCCCTGGCCCCCCACCTACTCCATGCCCACGAGCGGCGTGCTCAACGGCATGGGAAAGGGTGAGTGTGTGTGAGGCACGTGGCTGCGAAGCAGGCCACCCCACTCCAGAGGATGATTTGTGGATGCAGGGACAACTTAACTTTGCAACTTTCATTCTGTGATCAAAGACATTGTTTCATTTTTCTTTTTTCTCTCTGATTGTCACTTTGGGGCCAGGGATATAGTGCCTACTGTATAAACATGGGGACCCACATTTGACCCCCCAGAAGCCACATAGAAATGCTGAGAATAGTGGTTTGTGCTTATAATCCCAGCAACAGGGAGGCAGGGATAGGTGGATTTTTAGAGTTTGGTGGCCAGCCAGCCTAGTCTAATAGGTGAGCCCAAGGTCAGTGGCGAGACCCTGTCTCAAATAAACAATGACAACAAAGCAAGGTAGACTGCCTGAGAAAAATATGACACTTGAAGTTGCCCTATGGCCTCTATTCCCTACTCCCTGACCCCCAGAACACACAACCAACTGTCATTTTGCTTTTTTGGTGCACAGTAGAGCTGATAACACCATGGTAGTCCAAAACCTTCTTGTGGTGATGGAGGGACCAGTGTATGCAGAAGCATCATGTGGGCCTGAAGGATGCTGCTGTTGCCATAGTGACTGGGTATCTTCATTTAAAGGTGGGATGGTGGAGGGCAGAGAGCACTGAGCACACTGGCCTCTGTGTGTCTTCATGGGCAGTGGGGGCTGCAGAAACTGCTTGCTGTTCACCTCAGTTTGACTCTTTACTATCTTTGCTGGGCTGCAATCTTGCATTCCCAGGCTCACTACAGGGCTGGGCCTGGTTGTAGCTCACAGGAGGACTCCAGGCCCACCTTCTCTGAAGCAGGCCTTTCTAAAAGCATCCATTTAACTAAGGAGACTATCTTTACCTTTATTTGGTCCCTTTCTCTCCCAACAAGTTCCACTGAAACCAGGTTAAAAAACGGTAATGTTGCCATGACAGGACCTGTGACACATGTGCTCAGAATCACACATACTGCCTCCCACTGGGCCTTCACATGAAAAGGTGAAATTATTTCCTGTGTTAGATCTTTCCCTGGCTCCCTTTCTGCACTGTCTACGGTTGTTAAATAGCCTTTACTTTTTTTTTTGAGATTTTATTTATTTGTATGTGTATCTTCATTTGCCTGCATGAATGTACGTGCTCAGGGTGAATATAGTGCCCATGAAGCCCAAACGAGGGCACTGGGTCCCCTGGCACTAGAGTTCCAGTTGTTAGTTTCCATGAGGGTGGGCGAAATCAAACCTGGGTCCTCTGGAAGAGCAACTGTGCTCTAACCTGATGAGCCATCCGCTCACCTCATTAAACAGTCTTTAAAAACAATTTAAAAAGACAGTGTGACTGGAGTCTTAACATTTTATAATCTGGCACCAATTACCCTGAATTTGGCTTGATGAGGTGTGCAAATGCAAAACCTGGGGCATTTAAAGAAATGCCACACAGACTAAGGGTCAATGGAATAATTAAATTTCCAGAATGTAAAATATTTGAGGGTAGCCCATTTCAATACAAATTTGCTTGTTTGTTTTTACAAATGTAGTGAGCAGCAAAGTTTCTTTTCTACTTAGAACCCCTTTAAAGTTCCAATATTTAAGTTTTTAATTGTCTCCCCAAGGTCCATACGTTGAAAGGTTGGTCTTAGCCTACATTGGTATTGGGAGGTGGCAGAAGGGCCAAGTTGAAGGAAGGTAGGTCGTTGGGGACATGTCCTTGAAGGGGTTGATAAGACCCCTCTTTCTCTTCCTTTGCTTCCTGGCCACCAGGAGGTGAGCAGCTTCCCGGGTCAAGCACTCCTTCCCAGATGTGTTGGCTCTCACAATCCCAAAGCAACGGTTCAACACCTCCAAAACTGTGATCCCAAATAAGGCCTTTCACATTTTAAGCTGTTCATCTCAGGCATTTACTATAGGATGCTGGCTATCACAGGAGTCTATAAGCTTTCCAATCAATGAAGAATCAAATATTTGCTGAGCACCTGCTGTGTGCTGAACATGGGACAAGGTGTTGCATATTTCCCTGTAGTTCACCCTCTCCCCAAATTCTCCCACAGAGTACAAGCACTGCCTGTTTTGTTAGACACCAGGAGACAACATCCTCCATGATTTTCAAAGCTCTAGATCATGTTGTCGATGGGAACCTCCAACAATGTGTGGCTCTTCCAAGAAATACGCAACCATCAAGCATTACAAAGCAACGTCGTGTGGCAGCTAGCCATTCTCCATGTTTCTTTAAGAGTGTAACAGAGTTCGGTACCTGTCCAGAACTTGTCTTTTTCCAGATGGCTTTGTGGCCACCATCTCCTTTAGCTTGATTTTTAAAGAAAAAACCCTGACTCTATTTGACATAGAAGTAGATGAAGTCAGGTGAGGTAAAGGTTCTAGCTGCTTGGGCACTGAACAGACGAACAGCAGAAAGGAGAAAAGAACCTGACGCTGGCTAGCTCATGGCTCTGACTGTTGGTCCTGTAACAGCGGTTATGTAATATTGACAGTAGTAGACAGGAAGTGTGAGCCAAAGTGTGGTGGCGATTCCTTATATCAGTGAAAATTGGAGATCCATGAAAAATTGGGGAGCATGACGTGTGTTCCCTCTAATCTCCAAAAAGTTGTCTGTGACTGCCATTATTGCCCATTTCATTATTACACCAAATGGTTCAATCCATTCACACCTTCTTTGCCTTGATGGGAAATATACCAGATAAAATAATCACACCTCAATAACTTTCCAGTCGGTACTGGTGATTGACTTTAACTAAAAAATCTTCCAAACTAGGTCAACACTTAAACCGTTTTTTACGAGGCACTAAGGGACACATTAGGAAAGCAAAGTTATCTGTGTCAGTATCAGGCACAAATGGTTGCTACCTCAGAGCAGACCACCGAGTTTTCTCCTCCATGACACCACATCTTGGGCTTAAACCATTTGGAAAGCTATACGTACCTCTGTTCTAACCACTTGTGAGTTATCGAAGCCCCATTAGCTTATGCAACAGCTGTGCATGAGTGACTGCCCTTTTATTCTTCTCCCTTTGAATTTCCCTCTCTCAGGTGTGGTCCCTGATTTCATTTTACCATACCAGACTTCAGTAATCATGTCCATAGCATCGATATTTGGTGAGGGAAAGACTCCAATAAACTCCCCAAGTCTTTACATATCAAGACAGAAGAATCTAAACTTTTAAATCCACCTCATTCAAGAAATCTATTTCTCTCGGAGACTGGCCTCAGCTGTCCAACTTAGCTTTGGATTTGCATGAAAATCAATGCAAATTTGTATGTGTATACACACGTTCTCTGGAGCTCATCTCTCTATAAAGGTTGGGAACTATTACCCTTCATACCTCAGCTCCTTCTAGAAGCTTCTTCAGTTCTGATTAGTTATTTATTGAGAAGGAATAGCCAGGGTGATATCCACTAGTCCAAATGAGGATATGTCAAATTCCAAAGAGAAGATGACTTTTCTTTGTGATCCTTCAGAGGACGCCTGTTATTTGTAGAATTTGGAGTTACAGCAGCTGCCACTGGATCCAGGTCTTTGGGGAATGGTTTATAATGATCCTCATGTCCATCTTCCGAGTGGAATATTATTATCCCATTAGTACTACCTAATTTGGATTCTTTTCCCTAGATGCACCGCCTTGTGTTTTTCCACACTGAGCTTCAGCTGCTGCCTGCCTGTCTACTCCTCAGCTGCCATCCTGTCAGATCTTCTTCAGGAATTTACATAATGTGGACTTGGCTTTATGTTGTGACATTGTCCTCTGCAAACTTGCTGGGCTTCTGTTCCTTCCTAAACAATGTTTAAATAAGGAACTGTGCAGACAGCAGAGACAGCACCCCACCTCCCAAACCCTGCGCAAACACTATGCTCCTGTGCCCACAGTAAGGCTTTGACACCCCACTGAACTGCAGGGCAGCAGACAGCATGCACACTGGTCACTGTGACACCCCACTGAACTGCAGGGCAGCAGACAGACAGCATGC
>NW_021604597.1:2227653-2244522 GCF_004785775.1 Grammomys surdaster
CACACTGGCCACTGTGACACCCCACTGAACTGCAGGGCAGCAGACAGCATGCACACTGGCCACTGTGACACTCCACTGAACTGACACCCCACTGAACTGCAGGGCAGCAGTCAGCATGCACATGCCTCTACATGAAACACTTTGCTTCCCAGAAAGTTCCCATTCCCTCCATCCTTAGTTCAACTATGTCCACATTTAAATCTGAAGTACCTTAATTATTTTCACGAAGGATTTTGTCAAAGATACTTTTGATATCTTATGCCACAGCTTAAGGTGTTTACCTAAAACAGCAGTGTCCAGTAAAAGATCACACACCTGAAAATATTTTGATTTACATAAACAAGTTGTTTCATGGTCCCCACGCCTTATTATGTAGTTTAGGCTCATTCAGGCTTAGCGGCAAACCGCACAGGTCCTGCTAATCAACGATACACCCACGTTTTGACTGAGAGTTGCAAGTGCCTCTGCAAGAACCAACAACAATATAGACAAGCAACACCAGATCCTCCGACAGTTCTCAGAGTGTTTAGAAATGATATACAGTGAGTTCCTGGAGCCATAATAGTGGTGCTTTGCTGTGCTGTGTGGTATTGGCTGATGCATGAACTCTGGGTAGACGGACACCAGGCTCTGAGAGCTATTGTTATTCTATGAGACCAACAAAAATGCTTGACATTTCCTCTCCTTTTCTCCTGTCTTCCTGATACAAGGTAAGAGTTTAAATTTATTGCCCTGACCAACACGGACATAGAGTATACCTCCTCTATCAGAAGGGGACATGGCGGGATGTTCACTGGCTGAAACTCCACTGCAGCTGTAGCTGCTGTGGTAAGAGTCTGCTGTTTAGGAAGACTAGTCCGCCACTCCTTTAAGGCTAATTTTCTGGGGAATTCACTAAAGGAAACTAGTGGCTCAGCAAAGGCAGACAGCTTGTTACAAGGCTTGGAGAATGTTCTAGATAGATCAAGAACTCTAGGGGCTTCAAGGATTCTATAAGAAAGCTGGAAGCAGGTGGACAGAGCTTCCTACTTTTGGGAGGGGGTGTTCTTCTTCCATAGAAGGTGATGCTCCCCTGATATCTGGAGAGGTTCTGGGATGATGGGTCCAGATTGATAGTGATAAAGTAAATTAAAACACATCCTCCTGATGATGGATCTTAGACTCGTGAAACAGAAAATCTGGGACTGTAATTGTGGTCTCTTTAGGGTTTGTTCTGAGCTCAGCAGGAGAGAGACATTTTCATGGTAGTGACACTCTAGTTCACTATAGCATCTGTAGTTCACCACAACAATTCTTTCTTAGGGAGACAACTTTGAATGCAGCATCACACAGGAGAGGCAAAGACTAATGACATCATCACAGGAAACAGACAGGTGCAAGGCACACTTATCAACCAACAACAAAACTCAGCCATTTGGAAGACTTTCCACAGCAAGACTCCTTTGCTGTTGCGGGAATTTAGAGACATTCCCCAAAACACTTTTCTTACCTTTCCCTCTGATTAAAGTAAATAATGATATTGGGGGAGCGGTGTCTTTGGAAACTTCTGGCTAAGACAGTGGGTAGAGACTCTTAGAAATCCAGCCATTACTCCCACAGATACCAAAAAAGTCTCCACGTTAGTTCTTGGTTTACCACTGTCCTGTTTCTGTCACCAGGAACAAGCACCTCCCAGACTCCTCTGGGGGCAGCAGGAAAAGAGACAGGTGGTTGGGTTGAAGCTGGACAGGATTGGATATTAGTGTCAGGGGACAAGGTTGGAAGACAATTTGGTTGGAAAATTGTTCTTTGTTTCTAATAATGAATCTGACCTTGGTTTTTTTTTGTTGTTGTTAATTTTGTTTTCTTTTTTGTTTTTGGTGAGGGAGGCTTCTCTGGGATGAAACTAGCCAAGTGCTGGTCTCTTTTTAGAAGTGTCATAGTCTCCATCAGCCCACAGGTGAGCATCACAGACTTTCCAGATTCCCCAGTCTCTGGGGAAGATGAGTAAACGTCAGAGGCCGTTATCCTTGACAGGATATGGCTGATGAGTACACTGTGACATAAAATAGGCTCTGAAGAAAGAAAGAGTGGACTTAGGCATAGAAGACAATTCAGAGTGAAGAGGGAAGCCTTTAGAAACTGTGAAAGAGTGAACAGTCAGATGCGGCAGTAGGACATTCTCCAAGATCAGGTTGGAGCGGCCTACACGTAAGGATGCCTACTACCAACGGACTCTGCATCAGCAGCTTCTCTCACTCGTAACATCAAATACCCAATAAAATGATATAAATTAAAATGGACAAAGAAAGGCTTATTCTGGCTCACAGTTTAAGGGTTTCAGGCTATTGTCACGAGGAGGAGGTGGCTCACACTGCGTCTGAAGTCAGGGAGCAGAGAGCAGAAAGGAAGTGGACCTGAGTGATAAGACCCCAAGGCCCTCTCCTGGTGACCCACCTCCTGCAGAAAGGCTCTGTCTCCTAAATCTTCCACAACTTTCCCAAACAGCACCACCATCTGGGGCCAAAGTCTTCAGCGGTTACAGGAGCCATTTTACACTCAAACTGAATCACCTTCAGTGAAGGTCCACACTACCTCCTCTCCAGCACACTAAATCCTTTTCAACTTTCTCCACTGGGATCCTTCACCTAAATTTGTAGTCATACTTTATAACAGCATGCTGCATGCCCAACGGTACAGGAGTCAGAGTCCTTCTCCTTTGGAAAGACTACTTGGGAATATGATTGGGCAGCTGCAGCCCTGCATAGACTGAGCACATATTAGTCTGAGTCCAAGAGTCAACACTCCTTCTGAGGGCCCCACATGATTGAGCCTTGTGCTATAGACTGATAACTTCAAACTTAAAGAGCTTTTATATAACACCTGCTGCTTTTTGTATTGTTTAATAAGGGTCTCACATAGCCTAGGCTATCCTTGAACTCACTCTGTATTGGGACGATGTTGAATTCCTGATCTTCCTGCCTGAGTTTTCCAAGGTGTGTAGCACCACACTTGGCTCTCTAAAGGGACCCTTACATTGTTTTTAAAATTTAGTTTAATTTTTAATATCATTTATTTTGTTCTCACGCAGCAAGGGCAGGCATTGTTCACGTGCTGTTGTATGCTGTGTGCAGTAGGGTTCAGTTCTTTTCTTCCATCATGTGGGTCCTGGGGACTGAACATGGGTCATCAGGGTTGGTGGCAAGTACCTTAACCTGCTAAGACATCTCACTGGCCCCAAAGGCCTCTCTAACCATCTCAGTTGCTTGAAATGACTATACGCACAAGGCTAACATGAGATAATGAAGTTCTTCTCCTAGGAGGGGAGGCAGTGTGTGCTTCCCCAGAGCCTGGGAAGGACGGCCAGGACCTAGATCATTATTTTCCACACAGACACTTGGAACCACAGAGTGTAAAATACTAGACAGAATGTTTCACTAGTTTATCGCCACACCACCTCTGAGTTTAGTTGTTAAAAAATAATAATTCTATTTCTTAAGGAAAAAAAAACAGGTATAACTGATTTCTACAGACTCTTCCTGGACTAGGCAAGAATTTTTCATTCAAGCGAACCACAGAGATGTCTAGTATCAGCTGCTGGTGCTTTGAATATGCAGACTCCAGGGGCTTGCTTGACTGGAGGGGACAATGATCTTCAACAACTGGAACCAGCTCAGTGGGTCATTCTTACACACTGCCTGAGCCTGGGGAATTATCAGGCCTTTTTGTTGTTGTTTAACTGAGGTTTCTGAGACAGGGTTTGTACTCTGTGGCCCTAGTTAGCCTTGAACTTTTGGCATTTCTGCTTCAACCTCTCACGTGTTGGGATTATGGACATGAGTGACTACAATTGGTCATTTCTACATCTGGAAGGATTCCTGCTCTTTTTTTTTTTCAACCAAGAAAAGATAAGCAGGTGCCACCACATTCCTCTGCAACAGTTCTTGCTCACAGGCTTCGCTTTCCTAAGAAGTTATTTCAGCATTATTGTCCTCCATGTATAACTTCTACACGTATCATAGCGAGATCTAAAGAGGACCAACTCCCCAAAAGCAGAAGGCCTCACTGAGTTTTCCATCACTGAGGCTCTAGGGGCTGAGGCTGGAAAAGCAGTTATCAGGAATACTAGGGAGAGAACTCAAATGTCAGGGGAGGGTCCCAACTCTGATATAATGTATTACATCATTTCTATCTCTAGGAACCTATAACATTGTAACAAAATCAGCTTCAATATGTCAAGAACTACATATTTAAAAAAATCTCCATATGCACTCAGAAACTTTATTGGTAGTTTTTAAAAGAAGCAAGAATACTAGCCTATAAAACGGAAAAGCCACAAGGTGAAGACAGAGCAATCAGAGGACATGGGAGTTCTTAAGCTTATTATTTTATCCTTGAGACCAATTAGCTAACCACAAACACAAGTAGATAAAAGTGAGTCAGGTATGGTGGTATAAGCCTATAATGTTAGCAGTCAGGAGAAGGTGTAGGCAGGAGGATGTGATTGAGGTTAGCCTGGGATACATAGTGAGACTTCATCTCAACGACAACCACCCCCAAACAAAACAGACAAAAGACAAGACTCTGTCACTCACACCCTGGTCTTCATCACCCCCAGCATTCTGACTGATACTAGGTGCAGAGAACCAACTGCCAAGCCTTTTCACTGAGCAGTGTGTCATCTCACGGATGGCTCAAGGATCTTGAATCTCTCTCTCCTTCTGTTTCAAGTTCTTCAATAGCAAAAGGAAGATATCAAAACTGTGCAAGGAGGCCCAGCTCCCAGGAGGGGAAATGCCAATGGCTGCACCTGTTTCCTGTCACTCCAGCATTTCCTCTCAGCTGGTTAAGAATGTCACAAGCAGAGCAGCATTGCTGCAGAAAGGAGTCCTGGCACATAGTGGTGAAGCACAGAACCAGACTGTGCTCATAGGAAGGAACAGAGACGGGCCTTGGTCAAACAAAATGCAAAGGAGGTCCTGTAACCCTCATGAACTCAGTGGACATTCAGACTCAGAGTAGGTAAGTTTGTGATCTATTTACATAGATGGAGATGATCATGTGGTCACTGGCACACACACACACACACACACACACACACACACACACACACACTGTATGGACTGTGCACAAACATCCTAACAGCTTTGGGCCTCAGAACTGAACTCGACACTGAGATAGCTGAGAAGAGAAGTACTCAATACAATAAGAAACCACACACAGCAAGACCTGGTCCTCCTTTGACCAGTGACCTTCACTTTCATGAAAATTGTTCATGGCCTAAGAGAAGTACCAGCATCATCAAGTAGCACTGAAGCAGCCCTTGGCACAGCTCTGCAGAGCTGAGCTTTGCTTCACGATCAGCAATAGCTGGAGTGCTCCCTGTCTGCCCAAGTCCTCCCGGGCAGCGGCACACTGGGCAAGCATTTTTATTTGACTGAACCGTGCTTTACTACACTCTCTGTGTAGTCTACAGGCATGAGGGCAAAGGCCATCTCTGTTTTGTTCACTGATTTTTCTCTAGTGCTGGTACATAGAGGGCGTTTATCCCTGGAGGATGGAGGATGCTCTGTCTCCCCTGTGACATGAATACTGCTACCCTCAAGCAAAACCAAAGGTCCCTAAGAAAGCAGTGACTCTCTCATCTCACACAACAGCCCAGTGTGTCAGGTACTTTTCAAGTTTTGAGATTGCCATTGTCATCAACTACATCCCAATCTCAGAGTGAGTTTTCAGAGGCCAGAAGACAAGAGACACCAGACAAATGAAGGGCTAGGGCAAGAGAGTCCTAGGCTGAGGGAGTAGCTGGCCCAAAGAGAGAACAAAGCAGACTCCCTTCTGGACTTTGTGGTCCGCGGCATCACTATAGATGAGCTGAGACTCAGCAGGGAATAGGAACCCAAGAACAACAGGCTTTGAGGGGAAGAGTGGACATTTTAAGTTAAGGGTGAAAGGACTCATATTTCCTCTGGAAGGCAGCTGTCCTGCAAATGGGCTGAAGGGCAACTGAACATCCTCAAGTCTATGTCCAAGCAAGTGATAATGACAGGCTGAGTGTGGAAGGAACAAATGAATGAATGAATGCCTACAGAACGATAAAAATAATTAGGATTCAATCCTGAGGCCCACTCTTAAGAATGAGTACACTTTCAGGGTTGCATATTTTACTTTCAGAGAGTGGGAAGAATAATTTTGTGAACTATGAAAAGAATTTAAATTCTGTGTTGCTCCATTAACGATCAAGACAAGACACGTCTTAATAAGAGAATCAGCAGCAGTAAAAAAAAAAAAAAATCCTGGGAGGGGAAACTGTTGGGGGGAGGATCACGTTTGGGAACTAATTGAAGATTTACGATAGCAATTTTTAAATCATAGACATGAATTAGTCGGAACTGTGATGGCTGAATTCACGACACATCTCGGTTGGAGGATGATACAAATGGTTATATGATATTATATTGAACCTCCATATTACAAGATTGTTGGAAATTAAGCTGTTTGTAACTTCCTTTGGAGGCAAGAGAAATATGTGTGCAAATGTTAATCAGGCCCCTGACCTGTCTCTTGGTACAGTTTGATAGCCATATCTGGGATAAGAGCCAAACTCTCCTTTGGGTGAGAGCTAGCAGTCCCTAGAGCCTCAGTGATGAATTGCAGAGTCTGGGAACAGGAGAGGAAGTCGTCAGGACTAGAACAAAGGGCTGGTGCTGTGGTGGGCGCTTGGCTCCTCTTGGCTGCATGCGGTATACGACTCTGGCTTTTATACCACTCCTTTCTCAGCCCTCAGAATTCTTAATCCTATTCTCATTGCCCTAGGTAAACCGGAAAATATTTCCTTCTTGACTGCGGTTACTCACACAATAAACAGGTAATAAACATTTTACTGCCCTGAGCAACCTCCTGCCGGGCAGGCAGGCAGGAGAGAAAAGGCTGCAGAGGGTGTACCTCCTACAGGACAAACTGCAGGCAACAAAGGAGACTAGTAACCCTTTAATAGTGCTCACCTCGGTGGTTCCGGAAGAGTGACCCTGAGCTGCTGGCACGAATTAGCCAGCCCCAGCGCTAGGGAGTCCACTCTGCTTGAGGCTAGTAAGGGAAGATTTGATTTCACCAAAAGGTAATTTAGTTGCCATTTCAAAGCTCTGTCTGGCTAAATTAAGGACGAGAATGAACCAGAGTTTACTATCTCACAGTTTAAACCTTGAGCAGGGAGCTCTGAAGGCAGAGAAGTGGCTCTAGACACAGTGGTTCTCTTTCCAGTTTGCATCTTGCTTTCCAACACACCTTTATTTCCTTATTCTTCCTTATATCTTCTCTGTATATCAGGTTAGATGATTCTTATCATTCTTTGTCCTGTGCAAAACACAGTGACATCCTATCTTCCCTCCATCCCTCCCCCTCTTCCTCCTTCCCTCCTCTTGCTTTGCTGAACATCAAACTCAGGGCTTTGTGCATGCATCCCAATCCAATATCGTGTGTGTGTGTGTGTGTGTGTGTGTGTGTGCGCGCGCACACTTTTAAAAAAAAACACTTCATTTTACATGTATTTATTATTTGGGGGCACTGCAGAGGTCAGCTAGTTCTCTCCTTCCACCTTGAAGATTCTGTGAAGGAAACTGAGGTCATCAAGTGTGGTGGCCATCCTGTTCCCTGTTCACCAACATCCAATTTTCATTCACACTCAGGGTTCCCTCAAAAGTCTGCTACCAGGCTGGGGGAGATGGCTCAGTGGCTAAGATTCTTACCAGGCAAGCCTGAAGATCACAGTTCAAACCCCCAGACCCACAAGAGGCAACTAGATGTGTTAGTCGGCACTTGAAACCTAGATTCACTTGTGGTGAGATGGAAGGCAGAGACAGGACGACACCTCCAGCTAGCCTAACATCTGCAGTGCGATCAACAAGAGTCTGCTTCAGAGCAAGCCAGGAGCAAGGACTACACTCAAGACTGTCCTCTAGTCTGCACATCTGCGCTCTCTCTCTCTCTCTCTCTCTCTCTCTCTCTCTCTCTCTCTCTCTCTCTTTCTCTCTTAGATACTCTCGCGCACACGTGCACATGCGCATGCACGCGTGCGCACACACACACACACACACACACACACACACACACACACTTTCCTAGAAGCTTATTACCTTCAGCTCAGTTAAAGCTTTTTGAGATTTTTCAACTGCCTGGGAAATACTTCAGTTCTCTTTCACTGATATAACTCGCAACTGTGAGGTGACATTGTGCCTTCCCACACTGTAGGAAAGAAGGCACAGCCAAACAGAATCGGACAAAGTCTGCCCCACCACTGCCATTCAACTTATTTATGGGAAATTAAAATCTTACTTACATAAACATTTCCCATGAAATAGCATGCCAAATCTGAATGTATTAGCCCAGGGCAAACGATAAATGCATAGATAATTTTCCAATTCATGTAGGATGAAAAAAATGATTATTTTTTATAAATCAACAGTTCTATGGGGCCAGCTGCAGTTAATTTACGGTATCTGGTTCTAATCTTATTTGAGAATATTAATTCTTATTGTACTTAGTTGCAGAATGGCTAGGACTGGCAAGCAGGTACTGTGGTACTGCCCGGTGTAAAGGAGTATTTTTGCTTGATACCTGATCGGGTGCTCATTCTCGAAGTAGCTACTGTCTGGACACAAGGGCACAGCTGCCTACATGCCCCTTCTGCTTTGGCTTTTCCTTTGGTCTTTTCCTGGAAGGGCTAAGGGAATGACTGCTCAGGAGCACAGCAGAGAATGACAAAGCCGCCGCTTGCAGCAGGGATCCTGGGATGTTCTTGGACATTTTGGCGGAGGGGTTCAGGTACATAGGGGTTTTCCCTTCACTCCTCTTTGGATGCCTCTTACAGAGAAAGGATGGAGGCAACACTCAGAGCAGACACTTGAAAACTGAAAGAGTTTAACCTCTCCACCCACCCCCAACAAAGGGAACAGAATGGCCCTGGATGGGTACACACAGCAGCAAGGGGAAAAGAGATCACAGGAGGATAGGGATCAGACAGGAGGGGTCTGTATGAAAAGGCTCAGCCTGAAAAGACCAAAAGGCAGGGTGTAACCCTTTGTGTTTCTGGCACTAGCCTTTTATTAGGCATTTGTCCTGATTAGCTTTAGCTGTCAACTTAACACAGCCTAGAGTCATCTGGAGGGCAGCCACAGTTCAGGAATACCTAGATCAGAGTACATGTGTGCAGTTGTCTTGATTGTTCATTGGTACAGTAAGGCTAGCCCACTGTGGGCGGCACCATCTCCATATAAGAAGGCTAGCTGCATATAAGCCATGCTGCTAGCTAGCAGTGTCCTCCATGGCTCCTGCAGTAAGTACTTCTGGGTTGTGAAATGAGTTCCTTGGTGGATGTGGTGCTGGGTGGAATAGCAAGCAAGCCTGCCTGCTAGTTCCTGCTTGAGTACTTCCCTCAAGGATGGGCTGTGACCTGGAATTGTAGGCAGACATAAACCCTTTCCTTTCCCAAGTGGCTTTGCTCAGCTCCCCTGAACTCCATGGTGTACTGGGCAGGTGGTACTGACAAAGAGCAACAGTGAGAACCTTCAGTCAGAGAGAAGCAAGAATTTGTGGACTGGCAGGGTAAGACAAACCACAGGCAGACTGATAGGGATCCTGGCTTAGTATGTCAACATAAGAACTTTTTGTTCTTGCTTGATCACTCTTGAAAGACCATTGCAGGCCTATCCATCTTTGCAGTGAGCTTCTCTTCCTCCATCGTAGTCTCAGCTAGAGGTTGGACTGTACCCAAGGCTCAGGGAACATTGTGGAAGACAAGGCGGCAGAAAGATTGCCAGGGCCAGAGATTCAGGGCGTTTGCTGTGCAATTTGTCTCCCAGTGATGTCAGAAGCATGAGCTGAACAAGGATAACACCAATGGACATGCCAAACAGGATGAGGAAAAGCCAATGAGGCCTCAGCCCTACACACAGAACTATACAGGCAACTGAGCAAAGCTGGGAGTGCGAAGCTGAGAGGTGGCCTTCTGAAAGGAAGAGCAGAGCAACCGCAGTGCCAAATGGTCAGCCCTGAAAACATACATACAGGTAGCACTATATAGACCGAACATGTTAGATATAGAAAAAAATATACCCATATACGCCTGCAGTAACAATTAGTGAAAAAGAGGACATGGATTTGAAGAGGACAGGGGAAAGGTTTATGGGTGGGTTTAGAAGGAGGAAAGGGAAGGGAGAAATACTGTAATTAAATTATAACCCATACCCCACACCACCCAAAAAAGGAGAAACTTGTCTTGGTCAACAACTTAGCTTTTCAAAGCTCCAGGTTTTAAGGAACCCGGCACGTTAGAAGCTCAGCTCGATTTCACATCACCTATACATGACAGGCAGGTGACTCGGCCTCACCCCGCCTTGATTTCCTCACGTTAGAGGAGAAAAGATAACATAACACAGTCTGTGTATTTTGTTGAAAACATGGCTATGTACTACGCACAGTATGTCTGTCTACGGTCTGTGGTGATCTCAGTGAGAAATGCTCTCCCTTAGCTTCTGCATTTGAACACTTGGTCCCAAGGTGCCCCTCTGGGGTTTGGCTGAAGGAAGCATGCCACTGCGAGTGGTCTCCAGACTACTTCCAGTTTCTTCTCCCTGCGTTATGCTTGCAGTATGATAGCTTGCATAGGATAGCTCAGCTTCCTAACCCGGGTGCCATGCATGCTGCTGACTACCATGCTCCCTGCCATGGTAGACCCTCATCCCTCTTTCATCCATAAGTTGCTTTTGGCTGTGGTGTTTTGTCACAGCAACAGCGAAGTGACCAATACACAGCTGGACAGTGATCAATACACAACAGGACAAACAAAACAAGCCACCAAGTATATTACCCATCAGGTTAAACTGAAGTTCCCATTGTCCTTCTTCATAAAGGACCCAAGAGGCTAGGCTATTCCCCCCCACCCCCTACTCTTCCTGAAGCTGGAACATCTTATCCTTTCTTACCCCAGCCCTCCCTGGGTCATTTATAAGGCTCTTGTAGTTCTAGGTTCTTAGAAAGGCAGTGAGCTGTTGTAATTTTGACCATAGTGAGAGCCTACTTTGAATCAAGATTGAATTATATTATTACCAGACATCTTGCATGCAGCAGCTGACCAAGGCCTCAGTCAGTTAGCCAGTACCTTTCTAGCATGGTCGGAGTCTTCTGATTTATTCTTGACCCTAATTTCTGTTCAGAGCTGAAGGGCAGTCTTTGTGGGTTCTATACACACGGATGCTTCCCTGACACACAGGCTTCTTAGAATGGTTTACTAGAGCCGGCTGGTATTTGTTGTTGTTTTTTTTTTTTGGTTAAAAACCCCGAAGTGTAGCTACTCAGTGCTCAAAAGAAATTGAAAACAACATATGTACATTCTGAAATTTCATTAAAAAATTCACTTATGATCCTTGTTCCCAAAACCCTAGTTAGTGGTCACAATGTTAGCTGTTGTTTTTAAACCACCCTTTTACATTTAAGATGGTTTCTAAAAAAGCAATAATAAACTATTTTATTTTAAATCTAGGAATGCGAGTTAATATTTATTGCCTGTTGAAAGAAATAAATCGTGGACTATGTCTGTACCACGGGATTTGCTGGCGTTACATGTGATTGTTGGCGATGATGACAGCCTGGAACATGGAAGAGGTTCTTTATAAATCAATAACGGGGGATGGAGGGGTGGGGGTGGGTCTGGCACTTTGGTGATTTCATTTCTAGCCACAGCTGGTCAGATTGCTTATTGGAAAATAAAAGTCATGGTAAATTGAGCCTGACGATAACCAGGCTTGACTATGTAGACCCGGTTCTCCCTTCGAGGTAGTTAGAGTGCGTGGAGGCGGGGAGGCGACAGGGATCTGTCACAGATCCATCTTTCTTATCTCGTAGGGCACAAGTCATCTACTGACTGTGTGAGTGCTGCTTTCTGTCAGCTCCTAGGCCCATACCTTCGTAGCTTCTCCACACTGCCTGAAGTGTAGCTATTTTACCTTTCCTGTTTCTCAAGGGGGAACAAAAATCAGAGCCATGCTGTCCAATAAGGTACTCATTTAATCTTAAAAACCCAAGGGCTGGAGAGATGTCTCAGTGGCTAAAAACATATACTACTTGGCCGAGGACCTGCAGTTGGTTCCCAGCACCCATGCCTAGTGGCCCCAAACAGTCTACAACTCCAGCTCCAGGGGAGTTAGCTAACACCTCTGGCCTTCTCAGATGCCTATGGGGTGCCCATAAGCACCCCCATATATACTCATAGTTAAAAGTTTCTTTTTGGATTTAAAAAATGCTGCCTCTCCAGCCACTTTCCAAGTGTTCTTAGCCATATGTGGCTAATGACTACTGTGTTGGGCTATGTGGTAACAAATCAACCCTCACTTCCCAGAATGTTCTAGCAGACAGCTGCAGTTCAGAAAACTGAATTGGTACCAAGAAGCCCTTCTATCTCTGTCCCCTGATTCTGAGGTCACGGTAACCTTTGTGCTAAATGCCTGTGCTAGAATGTGGCAAGTCTTTAGCATCCTCTATCTTCCTAGACTGCAGGGAAACACAAATATTGTGACCTGGGCTGTGGTGCAAACACCCTGATACCCGAGACAAAGTGTCAACTTAATATTTTCCCGGTAGAAACACAGAGGGTGATGTGTGTCTTCCACTCAGCAACAGGAGACCCGAGGGTGTTTACCTTGTAGGAGCCCCTCCCACTGCTATAAGAAGTTGTAACAAACCTGTTTTTTATCATCTGTGATAAATCTCTGCTCCGAGGACAGTCATCAAAGTCATTGCTTTACTCTTTTAGGATGCTCAGTCTCCCAAACTGTCATTCCAGCCAATGAGCTTTACTAACTCCGAGTCCCAAGTGCAGAGCTCTTTAGATGCTGCTTGTGATATGTTCTATGAATTCCTATTTTTTTTTTCACTTTTGGGACAAGGTCTTGCTATGTATCCCAGACTGGCGTCAAACGTGTGATTCTTCTGCCTCAGCTTCCTAAGTGCTAGGATTACAGGTATGCACCTCCATACCTAGTTTTAAAATTCTTCATTTATTTACGACCCTCGAGATGTTACACCTCATTAATAAAAAAATAATTGTGAGGGACAGTTGCCGAGGAAACCCCAGAAACATTCTGTGATGTGTGTAACAATATACTGCCTTTTTCCTATTTGGGTTGGGACAACATTTTTGAGAGGCACAGCCTGGTTGCTGCTCCTTTAGCGCAAGCACAGGAAAGGGAGAGCCTTTCTGCAGACCAACAGACATAAAACAGGGGAGTCACACAGTTTGAAAGGCAGTGTCATGCTGTTAAATTTGGTAAACTTCATACAGTCTAATTTTGGTGAGCCTCAAAATCCCGGCGCTGTGGCTGGGCTGAGTTACGGCAGGTGCTTCCTTTCAGTGGTCCCCGAGCACTCGCTTTTCTGCATATCATCTGCACTGCACGCCCATCATGGCTCTTTTTCCCTCCGCTGGCCCCATTTGTTCTCCTGCATTAGGCAGGATTAATTATTGCCCTAATTTCCTAGGTAGGCAAATGGGGGACAAAGCAGCGAGACTCTGGCTTCACACAGCGCAGTGAAGTGTGGCTTTACTTTCAGGCCACTGAGCACAAGCCAAGCTTCCTTCACGGCTGGAACATGTGACACAGGGCACTTGTTTTGACACCAGCTATCCTGCTCATGATGACATTGCCTCTTGATGAAAACTGGGCAGAATCTCTTGACACTCTCAAGTCAAGGTGGCTGACTAGAATGAAGAGTGTGCTGTTGAGTAGGACAGAAATCACTTTGTCACATTTCCTACTGTGTAAGAAGCTGCCTGTCTCTTTTGATGGGCTGATAATATGATCGCCAATTTGGTATCTGTTATAGGTCATATGTGGAATGTCCCCCACAGGCTCTTGCATTTGAACCTTAGCCTCTGGGTATTGTCCTTGTTTCAGAGGGACATGGGCCTAGCTGACAATGGACATAGGCTACCAGAAGCAGGTGGGCTTAAGGATTACAGCTTGGTCCAGCTTCTCTCCTCCTCTCTGATTCCTCTCTTCCAAGATGTGAACAAACCATACCTCAAGCTCATACCACCACAGGCCACGCCTTTCTAGCTGCTGTGTCTTCCCTACCCTAGACTGCGATCCACAACGATCCTCTCCTCCTTTAGGCCTCTTCTGTTAGGTATTCTGTTATAGTGATGACAAAAGTAATCAATACAGTCAACGAAGCTGAAATGGGCTGGATAGAGGAGAGGGAAGAGGCCATGAAGAACTGCATCATAGAGCAAGAACACTGGGGAAATGTGTTGAGAAGTGGAAGGAAAACAGAAAATGGTGAGTCTTGGGAATTAAGGTCAGATCATTGTTTTTAACCTTCAAACCTTAACAGCCTGTGAGTTTTGGGGAACTGATCCCCAAGGTGATGGAGCCTTTAGGACTTGAGGGATACTGGGAGACCCTGAGGTCATTGGGGGTTTTGGGCACCTGGCAGGCTCATGAAGTATGTAGCTGATTCTGCCTTGTGTACTCACTGTGATGATGTGCTGTCCTTCCTGGAGCCCCCACAATGGGAATGCAAGGCTCAGGATATAGCCTCATGGAAGACTGCTTGGTAGCATGTGTAAGGTCCCGGGTTTAAGTCCAAGGACCATACAAAATGAGGAAGAAAAAAGGGGATGAAGGAAAGAATGGAGAAGTGGGAGAAAGGAAGGCTAAATGGAAAGAAGGCTGGCTGGCCAGTTACCAGATCTTGACTTAGATCAAAATCTCCAGAACCGTGAGGAAAAAACAAAAACAAACCTTTTCTCTTTATAAGTTGACTGCATCAGATATTTTGTCATAGTAATGCGAAGCTGACTACCACAATTAGTCAATTCAGTTTTAAAAGACATTTTCTGGAATAATTCCACTGATTTTTTTTTCTTTTAAACCAACCAGGCATAGTGAAACTTACAGTTCACACGGACAAAGGAATAAAGAAGTATTAGTCCTTCAATGTTTGCTGGCCAGACTTCTTTGGAGGGTTCTTAGACCAACATACACATAGTAGACGGCCTTCCTGCTAGCTTGTTTGGCTGGCCTGTAATGGATGGCCAAGCTGGACCAGGGAGCAGCTGTAGAAGGGCTGACAAGAGTCTGTGCACCTGGAACCCATGGAGAACCCGTGTGTTCAGCTTCTCTGCAGGCAGGTCTCCCTGCTGCAGAGCCTGCGGCTTTTGGAACCAGGGTTCCATTTGTCCCCTCCATTTTTCAGAAGAGGATTTGAAACCTCCAAGGAAAGACCTTATAATGTTATTTACTGCTATTTCCTACGCTCCAAATTTGGCTTTAGGCTGCCTATTTTCAGTGTTTGGGAACCTCAAGACGAGAGCAAGGCATGAAACCTGCAGCTAATTTGAAACTTTCCCCAGGGCTTGGCATTTAGCTGCAGCCCTAGTAGGCATTTTGTATTTTTTTTTTTAAAGGTTCATGAAGGCTTTCCAGGTAGTGGGCCTTAAAGGGAACATGGCTCCGAAAGCCCCTTTGTGTTGTGGAGCTGTGGGAAGAGACAATGACACGCTGCCCGGTGTTCCTATGTAAATGCTACCTCGAGGACACGGTTTTTACCAGGCAGATGGCTCATTTCTGGTCCGTAACCTCATTTTTCCAGTGTTCCCATGTACTTGTGAAGTCCTGCCCCTGGAGTCAGGTCCTAATTGGTGTCAAATGTTCAGAGACAAAAGTGAAGTGTACGCATCATTCACTCGAAGGCTGTAACTGCAGTGGCGGCCATGGCACCAGCAAAACTTGTGGCCAGCAGGACCTGCATGCTGCAGACCTGCTCAGAACTACTGTCCTCTAAATGCCAGGCTAAATATCTCTCTGTCATCACTGCCAATCTCCCGCTTCCAGCATGTCTTTATGCTGGGGTCTTCTTTAGGTTATCTGTATGTTGACCTCGGTCTGGCTCTGCAAATCTGGGTAGGGTTGGGGGGGACCCATTTATCTCACCACAGATTTGGGGGCCACTTAGAAGTCCTGCTGCCACCCAGCAGACAGGTAATCCTAATAGCCAGGACTCTGCAGTCAGCAAGCGGCTGTCTGATTGGATGCACATTCATCTTCAAATTATGTTGTGTGACAGGCTGGGCTGCTGAACACTATTTTAACATGCAGATTGACTCCTGCGAGGCTCTTCATTATGCATTTAGCGGCCTGTTTTCAGACTAACCAGCATGTCAGAGAGGCCCTATCCTTTTTCCACCTGGGTGGAAGAAATCGCTTGCTGACTGTGGGGGAGCTGTGGATATTAAAATGTATGTTTATCTTTCTGAGTATCCACATATACCCCCACCCCCTCCGCCAATGCAGGAGGAGAGAAGAAAAGGGGCAGACAGCTTTGACTCTGAAGCAAAGAAAATGGCTATGCCAAACAAGCCAGTCTCTGTGGAAGACAGGAGCTGACAAGGCCAGGCCGGCCTGCTGCCTCCTGGCTGCCCTGGCTGCCCGCAAGCCAGCCTGGGTGTGTCCACACAGGCGCTCTTCTGAGACACACACAGACCCTCTCTTCTCTTGTACACACAGCCCCAAGTATTTTAAGCAGCACACTTCCAATTTCCTGTTTCTAAAATTGTCTCACATCTCCAATGGCATTCCATGCAATCCTGGCAAGTCACAGGCTGAGGGGCTGAGCCAATTCCACTCCAAGGACAGTGAGAGTCCTGTGTCTGTTGAGGAACAACCGAGTAGGGCCCTGGGTCACTCACCCCTCATCTCTTCCTAGTGTGACTTAACCTCAGTCTGCTGGGACTTTGTCTCCATGACCTCTCTATGACCTCCAGCTGCTACTGGGCAAGCACCCAATATCTTCTCTCTCTCTCTCTCTCTCTCTCTCTCTCTCTCTCTCTCTCTCTCT
>NW_021604597.1:2244532-2256157 GCF_004785775.1 Grammomys surdaster
TCTCTCTCTCTCTCTCTCTCTCTCTCTCTCTCTCTCTCTCTCTCTCTGCGTGTGTGTGCAGTATGAATGTATGTGTGTATGTGTATGTGTGTCTGTATGTCTATGACCTTCAGCTGCTATTGGGCAAATACTGCCATTTTCTCTGTGTGTGTGGCAGCTGTGGGTATGTCTGATATCTGGTGTGTGTGTATGAGCTCCAGCTGCTACAGGGTGAGCACTTCCATTCCCTCTGTGTGTATTGGGGGAGGGATAGGGGTATGTATGTGTTGTGTGTGTGTATATATATATGGTTAATATGATATATACATGTGTGATGTGTATGTATTTGGTGTGGGATGTGTGTTGTATGTTTGCTGTGGTATGGTGAGGTTTGTGTGTGTGGTATGTATATGTCTTTTCATGATGATCTTTTTTGTGTTTCTTTAAAAGGAACTGTACTTGCACTGGTTTTAAGATTCCATGTTCCACATAGTCCCTAATGGTGGCATTTTTTGCATCTGTTTGAAAGACTCCTTCTTTCTAGACAAGGACTCCACTATTGACTGGTATCTGTGGCCATAGTCTCTTGAGAGGACCCCAGTTCCTTCAGCCCGGCTGTGGCCTATGCTTGCTGTGCAGACAGCACTCTCCTCTGTCATCCGACTTAGGAGGCTTTCTTCCTTTGTTGCCTTGAAATAATGGTTCTTCAGGGGTTTAGGAGCTTGGCTTGAGCACGCAAGCTCAGGGGCCAGGGCCGACAGCAGCCACTCTGCCACATGTCTCCAGAGGGCAGGCATGTGTGCTTAACAGCTTCTGGGTCTTTTGGGGTGGTGTCAAGTGCTGCTCTTAAAGATGTGTCTGGGGCTTTGCTATTTACATTAAAATATTACATAGTTTGTTCACAGGGCTCCAGGCACAAAATAAAGCAGAAGGCAGAGCTGTGTTCCAGATTCTGCCGGCAAGGGAGTGAAATGGTTCGGATGCTTGCTCTGGGACTGCCATACTCCTCAGGAGAGAACCTCAGCATGGAAACTGCAGCCTTTTATTTTTACAGGGAGTGCGGTGATCCCCACTGGCAGGAACAGGTTGCATGCGTCTGTGAGGCTGTAGCTGGCTGGAGTCACACTGTGGAGTATTATCTGAAAAGGTCTCAATCATGGAGAACAATATGGCTGCCCGGCACCAGAGGCAATGCTTAGGGATCTGCTCCTTCATTCACGCGTCTCGCCAGCCTTTTATTTGTTTATTTCTGTTACTAGAAACATGGGAGTTCTTAATTTAAAAGTGCTACTGAAGGATTTGTCCTTGAAATGCTGTTTAAGGGGAAATCCTTGAAGGGAAACAAAACAGGCTAGTGGTATTAATCAGGGCTACCTCCGAATGAGACTGGTGGTAATAAGCTGCCATCCTTAACCAGTATGGTTGGTGTTCATATCAGAAGAGGGAATTTGGAAATAGACGGATAAGGGATACTGTGCTAGGACACAAGGTAAAGGCAGCCATCTCTACACCCAAGAGGCTTCAGAAGAAGTGGAGCCTGTCAACACAGGGATCTCAGGTCTGCGGCCTCCCCAACTCTGAGGAAACCAGATCTCTGTCCTTTGAGCCACTCACGCTTTAGTACTTGGTTAACTCCGCAAAAGCAGGTACATAGAAAGGGTGCGGATGAGGGAGAGTCTCAGCACTTTAGGGATTTCCAGCATCGATTTCTCTAGTACCTTTTCAAGAAGGTGGCACGTAAACTGCAAGCCAGATGCTAATTTCACAGGGATCAGGGGGAAATTGGGTTGTTTTGTTTTGGAAAAATCTCCACAGAAGTGGATTTGCTCTTTAGCTTCCTGTGTGTAAGGCAGAGCTGACATTTTGAACTGAGAAAATGCCATGAAGGACCTATCTGGCCCTTCAAATAAATCTCTAGATTTTTCTTTGAACCAATCAATTGGTTCTCTGAGATGTCAGCCATAACAGACATAGCTGTCGATAGCACAGAGTGGTCAGGGCCGGCTATGCTTGCAGTAGGCAGTGCGGCCGAGTGGGTCCTCAGATATACAGCATGATAATATGAGACTGTATGTTTCAGGGGTGTTGATAAAGTAAGGTGACGGGCCAGGGGATTGTGCGGTTTCCAGTAGAAGAAGACAAATTATGTATTGTTAAGACTCCCTGCTCCCTTCTACCTGGGATATCCATGACAGGGGAGGACACAAACTGTGTCTGAGTGTCCACTTCTAACACCTAGGATACACTGGACCATAAGAGTACAGTTGGAAGCAAAAATAAGTATTTTAATTCATAATAAAATAGGCGTATCTTCCCATCCCCCGGGGCTGAAGCAGAAGGATTGTTGTGAGTTTAAAACTAATCTGAGCTATAGAGCAAACATCAACCCAGCCTGAACTACAGTGTAATACCCTGTCTCAAACCCTCCCACCTCCAAAGAAAAACCTCCAAAAGTCGCCCTGTGAACTAACAAAATCCCAAAAGAAACACACACATTCCTCCTTGGGTCTGACCACGGAGCCTGTTGGTTCTGGTCTCTGACTGGCAGTAAGCAGCCTCGGGCTACACCACCCCTATCCAAAGCTTCACTGGACCTAGCATCCCACAGAGAACACCGTTATTCACCACTCTAGCTTGAGTAGAGGCAAATGTTTATGTAATCCTGTGCCCTTAGCAAATACATATTCCTAGCCCAATCTGGGAAATCTCCAGTCAAGAAATCCTGGGGAAGAGTCCAATTGGGTCTTACTGAAGCATTCACTGTGTGCCATCTTTTCCCACCACAGGACAGTAGAGCCAAGCAGGAAATAGCCTTCCAAAATCTCGCTCCTGTCCTCTGGATGACACTTCTGTTTCCTTCCTCCAAGTCAGTAAACTTCTACAAACCCTCAAGCCTAACTTCTTTTCTAAATGATTTTCAAGTCCGTTTCCTGGGATTTAATATCCCTCTGGATAACATGGACTGGACACAGAATAGCACTAATGTTTTATCTGTTACCTTAAGTTTTCGCTATTATTTTTTCTTTTAAGCCTCCAGCATCCTATTGGCTTTTTAAATTGCTGCTGCGTATTAGACAGGTATCCCCTAAGTTATCGACCATGACTCTTAACTTACTCGACTAGGAGTTCAGAGCCGATCAGAGATTATGAGAAGTTTACATGATTTCTCCCAAAGTGCACAGTTTTACGCTTAACCAAATTAAATTTCATCTGCCTTCGCGCTCCTCAATCCCCCGGTTTGCTTAGCTTTGCCTAAAGTGTCTCATAGCAATCCTTAATTTTTTTATTAACTGTGCCTATTCCTGCTCAACTCTCCACTTGAGTGCTTTGGCCTGAGATTCTCCTCACCCTCCGGGACCTTGAGCTTTAAGAGGGGTATTATGAAACTGGTAGAACCTGGTGATATGTAAAAGATCCCTTCAAATTTATGTGGAGGCTCCTGAGGACAAGCTCTGGAGTCACATGTGGCCCCCAAGAAGCTTTCTCCATGTTTTTGGATGTCATGGCTGCTGAGCTGCCCACAGGTCCCTTTTGCTTCATTGGTGACCAGGAGAGGCAGCAGTTTAGACAAGTGGAGGCCCTGACAGCCATTCACTCTGCCCTCCCCTTCCTGGGGTATCAGGTGTGGATTTGTATGTGTCTGTGTTCATGTGTGCGTGCAAGTGCAGGAGGCTTATACCACAGCTTGCATGTGGAGGTCAAAAGACAGCTTCTAAGTACAAGACAGGCTCTTTGTTGTTCTGGCTATATTTGCCAGCCTGGCTGTCCCACAAGGCTCTCAGGATTCTCCTGGCTTTCCCTCCTATCACCCTGTGTAGGCACTGGGATTACAGATGCATGGTTTCCTGGGTTTGGGGGATTCGAACTCACAAGCCTGCATACCAAATGCTTTGATCAATGAATGATCTTTCCAAACCTGGATCAAGATTAAGAGAAGGCCTTTCTCTTTAATTAATAATTAAAAGGTAACAGTAATTACTATCTTTATATATAACTTAAATACACATAGTATATTTATATAACTATATATCTTATATACAAATATTTATATATTATTTACAATATACAGAAATATAAAAGTAAATAATTCAATTGAACAGAAGTGAGCTCAGCTCATTGGGCAATTGGTCAGAGTAATTGTCTTGAGTGTCGAGGGAAGAAGGATGTTTTGTGCTTTCTCCTTCATCTTTGCTCCTGTCTGACTTTGATTCCTGCCCTCCCACAGCCTGGGGAAGAGCTTACAATGGACAGAGTAAACTCCTCCAATGTGTCTGAAACTGCTGATGGATTTCCAAGCTCTTTCTCCTGCTTAAGGCTATAATCTTCAACTTCTCTTGTCCACATAGATGGTTCCAAACCCATGTTTTGGCCTATGTGATGTAATGTCACTTGGACTCACTTGCATTTATAGTCAGAGCACAAGCCATTGTAGACCATGAGCAAAGAGAGTAGAAATCCATGGGAATGTGTGTTCTTGGCGACTGTAGCTACTTCATTAGCCTAGACCCCTCAGTTCTGAATGTCCAGAAGAGAGTCAAAAATGAACTCATCTGTTGAAGACACTATTGTGGGACTGAGGCTAGGAGGAGAATGAGGGCCTATCTAATTCTTACTGATACACAAGACTGGGCTGCAGCTGCTTTCAGGTAACCAGAGCCTTTTAATGCCAGACAAGTGGCTTCGGAGATCAACAAGTTCGTTGCAATTCATTTGTTGAATGACTTCAAACAGAAAGCCAGATTGAGAAAATGGAGAGAAAAAAATGCTATAAACTATGTCTTTGTTTTTCCCTTAAACAAGTTTAATCACACAATGAGCAGTAATACAGATGTGTGTGTTAAAGATCCTAACAGAGGGACCCTCTGAATTGACATGGGGTATACAGGATCAGATAAGGGCTGGGGAAGGGTCTAAGACCCCAAATGTGAAGCAAGGATGTGAAGCAAGGCCTGGATGGCCACATGGAGGGTTCAGAGAACATGTAACCAGCTTTTAAAGGAAGTATTTGAACAGACAGCAGACCTCTCTCTCTCTCTCTCTCTCTCTCTCTCTCTCTCTCTCTCTCTCTCTGTCAGTTAGATTAATATTAATATAATTTTTAAAATGCTGGTTGCAAGGCCTCAAGGATTTGGACATGGCTGCTGTAGGACAGGGAAGCACATGCAGATTTTGCATCGATCTGGAATGTGTTGGGCTCAGCACCATGTGATAATTTCGGGAGATGTCTGTCTATCTGGCCAAGCAAATATAAGTTTGGCACATGGGACATTCAGATCCTATCTACAAGCTGAAGTGGGATGCTCTGGTCATTCAGGCCCTGTTAATGAGCAGCTCCCTGAGGGGTCAACAAGGCTGAAGGGCTGGCTTCCTGTGCAGGCAGACAGATGCAAGCAGGAGGCCCAGTAGGATAAGGGAGCAGGCACCCAGCTATGAGAGTGCTTGGCTTTACTCTAGTGGTCAGTTGAGAGAGAACAGCATTCATTTCTGGAATGAAGTAGATTAGCTCCAGGGACAGAGCCAGACCCAAAGTCACTGTCCTGAGGTTTGAAACCAAATGTTTCTGCTGACAAAGAAAGTGAAACAAACAAAGAAAAGGAGGTAGTGGCAGCTGCTGTCCAGTGGGCTTGACATTTTATTTCAAGGCATCATGAAGGGAGTGTGGTGAAGAGGGGGTCAATGATGAAGGCCAAGAACCTGAAGAGGAGAAGGAAGAGGAAAGAGGAAGGGGAAGAGGAGAAAGGGTAGGAGGAAAAGGAGGAGGATGAAGAAGAGGAAGAGGAGGAGGGAGGGGAGGGGGAGAAATGGGAGAAAAAATAGGAGGAAGTGGAGGAGGAATAGGAAGAAGAGGAGGAGGAAGGGGAGGAGGAAAAGGAGGATGAAGAAGAGGAAGAGGAGGAGGAAGGGGAGGGGGAGGAATGGGAGGAAGAATAGGAGGAAGAATAGGAGGAATGGGAGGAAGAGGAGGAGGAATGGGAGGAAGAGGAGGAAGGGGAGGAGGAAGGGGAGGAGGAGGAATGCCAGGGATGTTGGGATGTGGCTTCTTCATACCTGGGGTATCTCTCAGGACAGTGATGAGAAACCTGTAAACTCCATGTCCTTTGTGTGTTCAGTTGGAGCAATAAAAAGAGAACTTCTCAAAGCTGTGGTGAGAATCACACAAAGCCCTGCAGGAACATGGTCTCCCATACGTGTTCCATGCACACAGCTCAAATGGACCAGTTACAGCACTAGCGGAAACGCCAGCACGCCACTCTCCACCCCATCATGTTTTACTGTCTGCGTAATTTTATTTTGCATGATGTACAAGCAAAACACCTTTTTAATTGTGGAAAATATAATTTTTTAAAAATGTTCCATGTGAGTCATTTGTGAGCATTTATTCAGAGGGATTAGCACCTTTACGATACTGTGCAACACCCCTTCTACCCATTGAGAGTTTTTTGATGTTCTTAGAGAAAAACTGCACCCATAAAATAGTCACTGTTACTCTTTGCCCTGAATTTCTGGAAACATCTGTACTTTCAGTGTTATGGATTTGCCTATCCAAAGCACCTTGTCTGAAGAGTACTGTGCGCTATTTATTCTGTTGGGTCTCGATTATTATATTTAGCATAATGCTGTCACAGTCTGTCTGTGTTGGAGCACGGAGTAGAATGTCCTGCTTTTTAAAGGTGGATGATATCCCACTGTATGGATATCACATTCTGACTACCATTCAAGTGTTGACAGACATTCAGGTTGTTAACAGCTTTGATTAGCATGAAGAACTCTGTGTCTAACAGTTCTACATCAAAGTTTCCTTAACTGCCAGGTCTTAACTACACTCCCACAGGGACACACAGGAACTGAACACTTTACAGTGTCCTCTGTTCACACTGTGCGTGGTTTGGAGTGGGAATTACGCCATTTTAAATTTCCAAATTAAGGAGCTGGAGAGGTGGCTTGGCCACTAAGAGCACGTGGTGTTCCTGCAGAAGACTGCAGTGTAGTTACAAGCAGCCACAGCAGGCAGTACATAACCACCTATAGCAATAGCTCCAGATTACGGGTATGACGCCCCCTTCTGGCCTCCAAACTCAGTGCACTCACATGCACAAACTCTCTCACATACATATATGTTTGATTAAAAAGACTTTACAAAGTAAGTTCCGCATTAACAAAAATTAAACGGACTGAACTTATATGACATTAATTTAGTCTGGGAGGTAATTTGATAGACATTTTGCTTAAATATTTTTGAAATTCTCGATGATGCTAGATTTCAGGAGTTTTACAACCATAGAACATTAGCCGTACATACATCTTTAAAATTTATGAAGTATCATCTCATGCTGGAATTAAACAGGACACTCACTGTTCAGACAGATGATCTCATTATCTTATCAAGCTATGAATAAATTCCCCCTGCCACAGTACAAAGGAAGCCTCAGAGAGGGTCAGCGGTAGAGGGCTTGTCTGGCATGTTGAGGTGAGTTTAGTACACAGCACATTAACGAACAGTGTTTTATTGCAGGTCACAATTCCCTTCTGTATATACAGTTTTTACTTTACGGTTTCCAAGAAATCACCTTCAGTTCTAGCAAGCACGCAAATCTGGGTTCCTGTATATGCTAGGCAAGTGTGCTACCATTTGACTACACACACTTTCAGCTCTTTAAACTCTTAATTTCAAAATGAAAGTCAAGAGAGCTTTGTTCATGACACAGATGAATGCCTTACCAGAAATTAACCATTTGGCTCTTTGGTTACAAAACACATTATTCTAAAACCAATATTCCAGAACCCTGGGGATATTTGCAGCAGTTTAGCCCACTGTGTTTTAGACATATGTTCTCTATTGCTCCCTTACTGAGGTACACTACTGTGTAGTAACCAGCTTCCTGGCATTATTGCAGTAGATGAAGGTGTTCCCTTCCAGGACAGTCTGCTGGAGACAGATGGGCCCTGTCATTAGGCTCTCTGCTAGAAGGTCTCCACGACTACTAGTATTTGGGCAAATGTATGTTTTAGGGGATAGAAATATTAATTTAGACAGTGTGATGCTTTTATTGCTATGAATAAATCAATTCAATCCAACCAATATTTAGTGAGCCCTTGCTAAGTCTTACCTGGCCTCCAACTGGGCAGTCTGTTGGTGGAAACAGGGACTATGCAGATGCAAACCTTGTTTACTGTCACATACAAAGAAATGAGGCTTAGGTGCCATTGTATTAAACCCAAGAGAGAGCAGAGAGGCCATCTACTTCAGTTCTGCCTAGGACAAAGAGTGAATGACATCCTTTACAGATAGCATATTAAAAACAGTACACTTGAGTCTGGCTTACCTGTCACCCAGCACTCAGGAGGCTGAGGCAGGAGGATTGTTGAGTTCAATGCAAGCCTGTGCTACATAGCAAGACTTTGTCTGAAGAAACAAAACAAAACAGTATAGATATTTTTGTAACTGAGACTTAAGATGATATCCAGACACCAGTCAGGTTTCAATATATCCAAACACTAATCAGGTTTCAAGTCTTTGAGCTAGAACTTTGATATTAATTTGTTTATGTCCCTCGTGAATTAATATAGTAAGAGTCAGGAACATTCTACAGTAATATCCTTTCACAGAGGTTAAGTGAATTAATCAACATTACACAGGCAGTCTGCTCTGGTCTGAATTATACAGTATACTTTACACATGTTAATGCTCTTAGATCCCTAGAAAACACCTGTTCAGGAGAGAGATCTGAACAGGGAGACGTGTTGTGGCTGTGAAGTCTCCCTACAGAGGACATTTATGGAAGCTAGTCACCCTGAATCCCTCTTCCTAGATGCTCTTGAGTTTCTTCACCTTCACCACTGACTGGGAAATGTATGCACCTGACCCCGGCCATGTGAACATTAGCTCCAGGCTTTGAATTCAAGAAGACAAGAAGAGAAAAGTGGCAGGAAATGACACACTTTGGTGGATAGTATCTTGATAGTCTCAGTGGCATTTAATGCTAAGAGAGCCCTAGCAGTACCTAGCAGTATATTTAGTCTGTTTTTCCAGGCATGATGGCTCCCAGAATTCTGGAGACTGTGGCTGTCTAACAATTTCCAGACCTCCCCCCCCCACACACACACAATTCAACTGCTGTCAAAGCATCCAAATAACATACTGAGGATAGACACAGAGATCTCGTTACAGATGGCTGGGTATACCTTCTAAATCTGCTCATGTTTGGTTAGCAAACTTCTTTGTGTATGCATGGTTTGTGTGTGTGTCGCTGCACATCCATATGGAGGTGAGGTGATGACCTTGGATGTTGTTCCTTATTGGCCTGGAACTTTCTAAGGAGGTTAGAATAAGTGGTTAGTGAATTCCAGGGATCCACATATCTCCAGTTCTCCCGAGCTGGGATTACAAGTATGTGCTACCATGTAGGACTTTAAAAAAAAAAAATTAAGCCTGGGCCTTGGGAATTGAACTCAAGTCCTTATATTTCAAAGTAAACATTTTAGCAACCTAGGTATCTCCCCAGCCCTAGGCTACCTAATTACCAAGGGCTGATATTTAAATGTTCTACCTGTAGCATCAACCAGTGATTCTGAGAGCATCAATGTTGTTGTATGCTGAGGATATATATTACTCTACTGATAAAAACAAAAGAACAAAACACCTTGGCTCACTCCTTTAACAGTGGCTGGAACACCTTGTCAGGAAGTGTTGTTTAAAGAGAAGGCCTTTGCAGAAGATCAATACTTGTGACCAAGACTCCCTGGCTTCACTATGACCTGAGGTAACCCATAAATCATTATCAAAGAAAGATTACATCAAACTCCCTTCATTTTAAAGTAATTAATCTCCCATCAAAAAATTACAATATCCCTGTTCACTGCTCATGCTCCAGTAAGACAGAGCACTGCATGTCTTAGGAAACAGGTCATCGGGCATTTTATCCAAAGAACACCACTCTGCCCACCATGTTCCCTGATGTGGAACTAAGAAGGCACACTGAATGGCACCGAGGGTGTGGTGATAGCCACTGAGCCCACAGGTTCCACACAATCCACGTGTACCTGGTACGTCAAGAACTCCATCTCACCTTCCCCATCCACTGGAACACTGGGAGGAGAAATGGACATCTTTCCAGGCTTGCCAGTGTGTTCACCTGCAGAGCCTGGCTTACACATGCTTTCCTTCTAGCTTCCTCCATCTGCACCTTGGTAGCTCCTTCACTTTCCATCATGAACTGCTAAGACCTACTGAGGTGGCCTCGAGATGATCCAGGCATGAGTTGTTCTCTTCCAGTTCCCAGAATGACTTCCTGGGGAAACACCGATTTTGTAGCTAAGATGTAGCTTTGGGGGATAAATCATTACTCCAGGCTGGAAGAGCACATCCGTATCTGATTCTAGCTAATGGGACTGCCCACCATCTCTGCTCCTCCATGGTGACCAAGATTACATCGCTTCATAGACTGGGTCAGGTACCAAGAGGTTGTCTGCCTTGAAGGCATATTTTGGAAGGGAGGTGGGCAATGACACCTAGAACTTCCTAAGAGCTAAAGTCTGAGAGAGTGGGGGGGAGGAAGAGGAGGAGGAGGAGGAAGAGAAAAAGAAGAGGAGAGAGAGAGAGAGATAGACAGACAGACAGAGAGACAGAGAGTCAGAGAGAGAGACAGAGAGGGGAAAGAGAGGGGAGGGGGGAGGAGAGAGAACATCCTTCTGCCTTAGCAGTATAGTTCTCTCTACTCAGAACGTGGCTGAGGCTCCATTACGCTTCATCTTACTGAGAGCTCAGAGAGGACAGCCACACTGTTGGGTGAGAAGGCACAGTTGACATGCTACAGGACGCGCATGGCACCTGTCAAGGATGTCAATAATACATTCTGAACTTTGGGTAAGCCTGAGAAACTGTCTAACTTGAAACTTCGTTAGTAATACTAATAAAAAAAAGTCCCAACCCGACAATAGACCAGCACAATGCGAGTGTCACAGACACGCTACTGAAGAGCGGGAGCCAAGCGAGGCAGACTCGAAGCCCTTTAAACACAGCCTTCTGCCCGTTTTTCTTCTAAATCAAAATCCAAAAATACAAGGATACTGGCTAAATTTGGAGTCAGTGAGAGGGGGTCACGCTTTCTGTGTCGTGTGTCTTATACATGAAACATTTCTGAATGCGTTTTAGTGAGAGTTCCGGTGAAATTAGCATGTCTTAACACTCGGAGGCAATTTCCCGTCGTTAACTTGTCACAATGTATTTTGTTACAGGAGTTTCCAGGGAATGTGTAAAGCTTCATCATTCCTCTTCCGTAAGAAACTGGAGATGTAGAGAGGATTTTTAGAAAGTCCCATTTTCTGGTAAGGAATGGACTCCATTCTTCAGAAAACCGTCAGACTCCCTTAGCAGCAGCCTGACAAATCCTCTTCCTCAGAGACAAAGGCTGCGAGCGGTAAAGGAGCATCCATCCCCATGTCAAACCCTTCCTGAGGACACTTGAGGCTGACCCTGCTGACAGCCTGCAGGACTACTGTTGTCAGTATAGAAAACATTTCTCGGAGATTGTAAATTACTCTAGAAGATCTCCTCAGGTGGGTTCCTATCCAGGTATATACACACAGATTCTCTCTCTCTCTCTCTCTCTCTCTCTCTCTCTCTCTCTCTCTCTCTCTCTCTCTCTC
>NW_021604597.1:2256167-2263417 GCF_004785775.1 Grammomys surdaster
CTCTCTCTCTCTCTCTCTCTCTCTCTCTCTCTCTCTCTCTCTCTCTCATAAAGACAAGCCTGCCACAGAGTGACATCTGTCACAGACAAACACCTCTCTCAAATACCCAGGATCTTCCTCATCACTCGGGTGCCTACCTGCAGTGACTTCATGTCACAACCATAAGCCACTGGGCGGAGAAATGGGATGCTAGCAGGTGGGGGCCTCTTTGAGGCTGGAAAACTCCTTTCTCTTGGGTAGATAGTTTGAGGTGAAATTTCATAGAGCTTGGGCATAAGGGATAGGTCATACAGTATTTTTTTTTTTTCTCTCTTATTTTTTATAATTTATTTTTTCTCAAATCATAATTCATTCACACAGGGATTATAAACACAGAAAGGTAGGATGTGGGGAAGGGCATGACACTGGAGTGTGGGTGTTCAGGGGGAATACAGATATCTTCAGAACCAGGTATTGGCTAGGTGAAGGTTCAGGGGACAAGTCACTATGACTCTACCTATGACTCGCTTGACCTTATCTAAGTTGGTATTGTCTGCCAAGGCTACCTATTTACAAGGTCTATGACTACTCAGGCTTGTAGATTTCCACAAAAGCTGCCTGTTTACATTAGCTTATAGCCATCTGTTTCAATGTTTTTCCACAAAGACCCAAGACTTGGTGTTAGTATACATGTATGACAGGCCTATTGCTGATTTTAGGCCTTTGGCTGATTTTAGGCCTTCAGTGTGTAAGCAGGGCTGCCCCTGACATCTCCTCCCTTCTCTAAGTATGGAAGGGCTGTGGCAATTCTAAACTTGCGAAGGTGGGGATAGAGGCCTGACCTCTAGTATTTGAAGGGGACCTTGTAATGGCTCCAGTCTCCCTGTTGTTGTCCAGTGAGGCATGAGGGCCATACCCGTCCCGATGTCTTTTTCCTGGAAAGGGGATACTTTAGACATCAACCCCTATGCAGTCAGGCTTGTCCCTCAGGGAACCCAGATAGATATTTTTATCTTTTATTGATATTCCCTTGCAGTGCTTAGTCTCGCAGCCTAAGCAAGAATTCAGATCGCCTGTCAGAGGGGGTTCTGGGTGGCCCCTCTCTGCTTGGTCTAGGGGCAGAAGTCCCCTCTTTTAGGTTGGGTGGAGATGGGTTTTGGGAACAGCCTGTATAAAGTAACAACCTCATCTTGAGTCTCATGGTCCTCCATAGCTAACTTATGATAATGTATCTGAGTAGGTTTTGCTACCAAATTATTTATCTGTTGTATCACAGAGTTAGTCCGCCTATTTGAGGGCCAGGGACCAGCAGAAAAAAGCAAAAAGAACCCAAATAATGGTCCCAAGATGGGAGGAAATGGGGTTGACAACCTTGGAGAGGCTTAAAACCAATTCTTGTACCAGCATTCATCTGTCTCTTTCTCTCTCTGATCTTTCTCAGGGCCTTCACTGACCTATTTCATGCTCTCTTTAACCCTCCTTGTCTTGTCTATGTAAAGGCAACCTTCTTCTTTAAGGGCTGTACACAGTCAAGAGCTGTACACAGCCTTTTCTATTGTAATAGAGTAAATCAAGTCCAATAAGGATCTTTGCGATTTTAGGAGGTCTCTTCAGGCAGCGAAACAAGGGATTTCTTCAGATTAGTGATGTCAATCTCTAGCTGTTTGATGTTCTTGTCAGTGGCCCTTCAAAGGTCTGAGTAGTATAAGTTTGGAGGCCAGCATCTGGATTAGAACTTCTAACAGCAGACATCACGGGTGATTCATTTTTACCTGAGATGCTGCCTGAGTTAAAGCTCCTGGGAGTCCCTCTTTCTCTCGGTTTTCTGGGGTTGGGTACAGAGCTGCCGCCTGTGACCTGCTCTATGCTCAGGCCCAGACCAGAAGTCCCCCATACATTATTCTTATAGAGTACTTCTTCTCTATTTTTTTGGGGGGTAAACAAAGAACAAATCAGTGTTTCCTGTGGAAGCAGATCACTCTGCGTTGTATCCTTGGCTTACTGATGTGACGACTGTTCAGGCCTTTAGGAACCACTGCTATCTACTAGGGCTTTAGAGAGGGAAAAAAATGAAAAAAAAAAAAGAGAAAGAAGACATTTTACATTTCACATGTCTGACAAGGGTGTGTGGGGCCAATTTACAGCAGGGGCTTAATATATTTTTGATGAAAATTGCTGCAACGTGGCACACAGATTAGAGAGAAAACGACTCTTTTGTAATGACAGCAGTAGATTCTGAAATGAAGCCCAGCTGGTCCAAAGATCCTAGATGGATCAAGAGATGTATTCCCTTCCTGGGCTTCACCCAGCATGCACGAGTCCTTCAGGCTGCAGGCCTTATTGACTCTCTGTGGGGGAGACTCTGGGGACCCCCACTTTCTAAAAGAATCAGTCCATTATGGAAAATCCTAATGACACAAATGTGTTGAAAAGCCAGACAAGCATTCAGTGAGGATCTGGACAGGTCACGAGGTGGGGGGCACTCATCTGACCCACACCCGTATGAAACATCTAATGTCATACAGTGATCCATACACCTGCAGTGACAGCGGTGTCTCTCTCTACCAGCAGTGTAAGACGTTCACAGTTTGCATGCTTTGAAATGATTCCGTACTACATGAGAAAGCGTTCTCTCCAGGATTGGGACTGTAGCTCAGCTGCTACCGTGCTTGTCCATGCGCCAAGCCCTGGGTTCCTTCCTTACAAAACTGAGTGGTGGAACATGACGAGATTTGGAGGTAGGATGATCAGAAGTTCAAGGTTATCCTACTTTACGAAGGGAGCTCGAGGTGAGCATACGATAGAAAATCAAAACTCAAACAGAAAAACAAACCAGCAAACAAAGGGACAGTCACCATTTGAGTGTGGCGGGTGTGGAGCGTGGCGAGTAAGACTGAATAAGTGACAGCTGCAGCGAAGACTCAGAAATGAGGTTTCCTAGACCTCATTTTATGTATGACTCCTTGGCACGGACAAAGCCTAATGAGAAAAGATTTCTCCCCTCCACTCCTCTCCACCTCTGGTGCTGGAGACTGACTCCTGACACTGTAGGCATTAGGCTATCCTCTCCATCAGTAAGCTGCTCATCTTGATAACCTTAGGTTGTTCATTTATTTTCCATAAATCCAGTTTTCTCATCTGTACAATGGGCTGACACCTCACAGGCTCATCAGGGTCTCCTGCAGTGATGATGTCACAGCACTCAGCCTCCTGAGAATGGTCAGCTTGAGATTATCTGTGGACCTGAGGTTATCTCAAAGTTAGTATTGCTTTATTTTTATTTGATTTTTTTTGACACAAGGTCTCACTAAGTAGCCTTGTCTGACTGTGAACTGACAGAGATTGGTCTGTCTCTGCCTCCCAAGTGCTGGAATTAAAAGCATGTGCCATCCCTCCTGGAAGTCAGCTTTATTTTAAAGCAACAGAAGCCGTGGTAAGGCAGATTCATATCCAAGTGATGACATTTAACCAACCACAGTCCAGTCAGCTGACGCCCTGGCTCTCGAGTGTCAGACACATGAGCAGAGGTTCATGCTGCTCAGTGGACGCTGAGCTGGATATCTGGAGAACCAGGTGACAGGCCCTGGTAAGAATCACTTGACAGCTAATAACATCACAGAACCATGAACATATCAGTTCAGGCCATTTCACAAGGCAACTGACAAGTCTCTTCAACAAGCCAGGAGCACATAATAAAACAGGAAGGAGTGGATTGCCACTCTAGATGAAAGGAGATATAACCCGATGCTATATCCTTGCTGGGAAGTGGTGGCCATTGGCAGAGAGGACACTGAGCAGGAAGGGCATTGTGGGTTGGGCTGTGAGCACACAGGGGTGGAGGGGCCCAGCAGGGGGCATTTTACTGTTTGAGGATACAAACCCTGTATGAAGGGGTCAGCATGATGGCTGGAATTTGCCAATTAGATACTACAACAAGAGAAAAGGAACACATGCGCGGTAAGCGTTCCCTTAAGCCCTTGACCCTATCAAAGTCACTTCAAAGATGTCACACTTAAACGTAATAGGCCACTTAAAACCAATCATACACAATGGTTTTGTGATGATGTAACTATGGACAAAGTACTTTCTGTACTTTTTAATAGCCGTGGTAAAGATACTGGTATTTAGAATTGTTAGATATTCAACCATGAAGCTGGTGAAGCTACCGAAACCTTGAATCTGCTTGAAAACCCCCAGATGCCAACACAAAGAAGAGGGAGGACCTGCTCACACAAGCGTGGCACTGTTTATGTAATTGAGTTTCCATGTCATGTTTATGGGGGCTCAAAAAGAAAATCTACTTATTTTGAGCATAGGTGGCAAATACCTATTTAAAGTAAGTCTACATACTATGTTGAGCCTTATAAAATTGCTCTAAGTAAAACATGAGTCAATGTTGACTATTTTCAAATGTTGAACTAGGAGCTGGGGTTGGAGTTCTCTGGTAGAACATTGGTCTAGCACATATGGAACCTGTGGGCTGGATTCCCCAGCACCAAAAACACAACAAACGAACCAAAAACCAAACCCTCAAAAGATCGAACTGAACTCAACCCAAGAACCTTCAAGGTAAATTTCATTTCTGATATTCCATCCATAATCATAGACAGCTAAACTCTGAACAAAGTTTAATTCCCAGAGTGGCTGAGCAGGACTCTCCCGAGATGGGCACAGGAAGTTATACAGCCTGCCATTGCTCTTCGGTTACTGATCCTGTTTCAACTCTACTGTTAAATGCATTGGAAAGACAAAAGCCACAGAAAGGTCACAGCCCCTGTGGTTAACCCCAAGGATCACTGGCTACTAAGCATTCTCCAATAGTCGTTTACCTGGAAATCTTGTTAGGCAAGTGTCACATCCTTCATCATCGAAAAGCCAAGAACAGGTCATGGTCAATTCAACTAAAGCCCTGATTTTCTCCCAGTTCAGATGGGAAAATTCCCCAGGTTGACATTTCACCAATTTCTCAGTGTCTTCTTAGTCTGACTTCCAAAATGAAATAAAATCAGCACATTTCTGTTTGGTACTGAGCAGAGATAAGAAAGCTGTCTAACTTATCAAGGCTGTATAAATCCTTCCTCCTATTTTTAAGTACTTGGAAACAGCCTCAGTACCTAGGTGCTTGCTAGCTAGATGAGTCCATTCCCACAGAGCCACACCTTTAAATGCTTCTCTTATAATCCGATCCTCCATTGTTTGCTTGTGTGTTCGTGTATATATGTGTGTTTGTGCACACAGAGCCATGTGAAGGTGAGAGGATAACTTGGGGCATCTTTCCTTAGGTGCTGTGTGTGAATGTTCATGTGTGTGAGTGTGCACACACGTCTGTGTGCACACTAAAGTCAGACAACCTTGGTTCTCAGGTGCTATTATCTTTATAATTCTCAACCCTTTCCTGGGCTCATTTACGGCCTTCACCCATTAAATCTGCTAAACTCAAGTATCTAATACATTTATTTTTCTTATCTAGGCAGATTTAAAGCAATTGGATGTCTGGATCTCTAAGTAATTAGTTAAAGCAGCTTAGACTTAAGCATGGGTGCTAAAGGTCCCTTCTAGAACTTTCTTCTGTTCTGTGGCTAGCAGGAGCAGTCCAATCTTTGCCAGTTCCTACTGTCAGCCCTGGTTCTCCGAGACCCAAGTCTAGAAGAACAGAGTGAAAAGCGCAACCTGGCCTGTATTCCTTGGACCAAATTTGTGTGGGGAGGACTTCACACAATGAAACAACCAAATTCTAAAGCCAATCACTTCCCCAAGTTTTAAGTTCTATTTGTTGTCCCTGTGGTTAGATCCACAGCCCTTCAAGCAATTCTTAAGAAAATGTAATCCAACACCACGAATCGAATCGACTTCATGTGGTGAAGATCAAGGTGACCATCAAGTGTGCTCTGTGTGTGCATGAAGGAAAAACAGATGTTAGAAAAGAACCCCAAATCCAAGGAAGGGAAGTAGCAACATCATCTTCATTAGTCGGGGGGGGGGGGCGGGGGGGCCATTATCAGGTTCCTATAAAGAAAACCAAAAGGCAGGATTGTGAAGCAGAAAGACCACGAAGTGGGAGCCCAGCCAAGGATGAAAGGCCAGAAGGAGTTGGATGGCGTCTTTTCCTCTGAGTTAAAACACTCCACAGTTTCTGTGGAAAGCAATGAATGACTGGTGGTCAGAGTCAATTGGTCTCCTCCTATGTCCGGAGAGGAGGGACAAAGGGCAGCTACAGCTGATTCCAGTTGTGGTACTTTATGACTGTTTTTCCAGAAGGAGGCCCTGGGGCAGCCTGTGACTCAACAATTAAACAGAAGCAAGCACATTTCGATGCTGATCCACTGATGTTTCAGGAAAACTAGAGGAAAGAGGAGGAAGGATGAGACCAAATATCTACATCAGGATGAAAAGTGCAAATCTTTACAGGAAACGAAACAGGACCATCAAGGATTGTATTTACGATATCATTCAAAACCAATACCATACCAAATCCAGGACCCAGACTATTTTCATTGTGGTAAACAGCAGAATCTGGTTGTTTTTCTGTCAGACCTTAATAGTCCATACTCTCTAACTAATTTTTTAAAGATGCTTTATGTGTTTCCAACAGCGAAGTTCCTGGTATGTTCGATAATTTCAGAGTGGCTCAAACAGGAAGGAAGACGTTTCTTAGTGTAGATTTCTCAGTGATTGCCTGTCCCCCTTTTAAGGAGGCAAAGTGGAACAGGAACCCCTGTGTGGTCTCAGCCATCATGAATTATATTCTAAAGCCATTGCTTTTGCCATCTGTAAACCCCTATGGATGCATTATTACAGATGCCTGTGTACTTAGGAAATGACTTGACAATGAAAGGTGAAACTAGAAATGATACATTTTCTGTTTTAAAAGTTTGACAAGGCTGTGGCCCTGTGCAAGAGCACTTACTTGCCTGTGTGTAGCCCTGGGTTAAATTCCCAGAACACTGTTATTTTTCTTAACAGAGCAGAGAGAGGTTTTTAAAACAGAGCAAGGACTAGTGAAGTGGCTCAGAAGGTAAAGGTATTTGCTGCCAGGCCTGACAACCTGAGTTCAAATCTCCAGGATACACACAGTAGTAGAAGGACTTCTGAGAGCTAGCCTCTGACTCTATGCCTGTGCCGTGGCACACGCTCCCTACATCTGCCTTGGACAAATAAACATAACAAAAACAAGAATGAGAGAGAAACACACACGCCACACACACACACACACACACACACACACACAGAGAGAGAGAGAGAGAGAGAGAGAGAGAGAGAGAGAGAGAGAC
>NW_021604597.1:2263517-2265538 GCF_004785775.1 Grammomys surdaster
TTCCTTTGGGCTCCCCCTCTTGAGAGAGAGACAGAGAGAGAGAGACAGAGCGAGCCAGCGAGGGTGGGGGAGGGAGAGGAGACTATTTCTTTTTAGGTGCCACTCAGGACTTAACAATGTAAGAGAACTATGGTTTGGATCCTAAATACACAAATGCTCATGCGCTAACTGCTCACTTGCTGGCCTGTTGTTTCCCTGGGGTGTAATGGAACCTTTAAGAGGTGGAGCCCAAAGGAAAGAAGATAAGTTGCAGGAGGAATGTCCGTGAAGGGCTCAGGACTCTAGCCCCTCCTCTCCCCTGGCTCCTCTTTTTTTCCTTCCTGATTATCATAAAAATAGCAGAGGGAGGTCTTGGGTTGTGTACTCTCCACTTGACTTGTGGCTTTGCCACAGGCCCAAAGCAGTAGGACCAAGTAACCATGGACTAAACATCTAATTCAGAATAAACCTTTCCTAACTGAAAGTTGTTCATCTCTGGGATCTGGTCATGTCTATTAAAAGGCCAACTAAGACAGGAAGCCCTCATCCCAGGAAGATGATGTCCAAGAGGCAAAACAGAGTCAGAAAGGCCTCTGGTTCACTTGTAGCTGAAAGCTCGCTTCACCTTTAATTTTTGAAAGAAATGGGAGATAATGACTCCAATATGGAAGACTAGTTTATAAATAGCCGCTTGCTTAGAATGAGTCAGAAGCTTGGAGCGCTGAGCTGTAAACAGCACCGATCTCACTTGTTTTGCAAGCAGTCATCCTGGTGAGTACAGGCAGGCTGGTGGATTGTTTTAGTGGCTGCAATATTTTTGGCCCCTATTTGCAAAACTGGAGAAAGTTCCTACAGAAAGAAAACACGGAATGACATTATGATGCCTATAACAAGATGCATCCAGGTAGGGCAGGGGCTTGGACCAGGTCTAGTGTTGGGGCTGCAGATGTCTGGATCCACCGACCGATAGGCCAGTTGTGGCGGGGAAGACTACCCTTAGGGCAGGGTTTCATCATCTCAAGAGTCTTCCTTAAGTGATAACGGCTGCTAAGGAGCACTACCAGATGACATGGAGAATACTCAGCCAAACTTGAACTTCAGATCAATTTATATGCCACACTTACACACATACCAACAAAAACGACTTGTTCGAGTTTAATTAGGTGCCATTTTTGGTCTGTTTTCTGAATATACAACTTGATTCCCAAGACAAGGCTATGAGGAATGATGAAGCCCAAAGGCAGAAGGAGGGGAGGACAGATTGGAAAACACAGGCTCAGAAACAATGGACATTTGTTCCCTGTAGTGGTTTGAACAAGAATGGTCTCCATAGGTGGGTATGTATTTGAATACTTGGTCCCTAGCTGGTGGAACTTTTTGGGAAGGATTAGGAGGTGTGGCTTTGTAGGAGGAGGTATGTTCCTGGGGGGTTAGCTTTGAGGATTCAAAAGCCCACATCATTCCCAGTTAGCTCTCTCTGCTTTGTGGTTATCTCTCAAGATGGGAGCGCTCTGTTACTGCCCCAGTGCCACGACTTCCTACCTGCTGCCCTGCTCCCTACCATGATAGTCATGGACTCTAAACCTATAAGCCTCACATAACCGCCTTCCACACCTTCCTCTCTGAGTTCCCTCACCACGATGTTTTATCACAGCAATAGAAAAGTAAGGAAAACACCACTCAATGAGAAGTCTCGACATAAGCCCCTGTGAAGATGGTAAAACCTGGAGACCAGACTTCAGACTTGAATTAGCAACCAAGAGAAACCCAAACTGAAGACAGCAGAGACAGGGCAAGTGTATGTCCACATAGGCTCATAGGCTCACCGGTCTGGTCATGCCTAAAACTCCAGGTGCTTCCTATCAGAGCAGACATGGAAAAGGCATGCATTTCAGGAAAGAGCTATCTCCAGATCTCTCTCATTTCAGGAAATAGCTATCTCCAGATCTCTCTCATTTCAGGAAAGAGCTATCTCCAGATCTCTCTCTTCTCTCTTCTCTCTCTCTCTCTCTCTCTCTCTCTCTCTCTCTCTCTCTCTCTCT
>NW_021604597.1:2265548-2277074 GCF_004785775.1 Grammomys surdaster
CTCTCTCTCTCTCTCTCTCTCTCTCTCTCTCTCTCTCTCTCTCTCTCGTGTGTGTGGAGAGAGAGAGAGAGAGAGAGAAGAGAACAATTCTGTGGAGTAGGTTCTTCCCATCTTCACATGGGTTCCAGGTTCGTGTAGCAAGCACCTTTACCCCTGAACAATGTAATTTCTTTCTGGCCCTTGAGCAGGAATTTTCAAATGCAAAGTAGGCAAAGCTGTCTTATACATTATTTTATTTTATTCTGCAGCAAATCATGTTAGACATGTGGATGTCAAGGTGTTGAGAAATGATAGAACATCTGGTTGTAAGAGTTCTCATCTCCAAGTTGTGCTTTCAGTTGCTTCAAGATATAAGCTAATCAACTCCCCACCATCTTTCTTTCTATATTTTTGGAGTGCACGCATGTGCGCATGTGTGTGTGTGTGTGTGCGCGTGTACACACGCGTGCACATACACACACACACACACGTATGTTATTTATGGGATACCCTATGATATTTTCATGCCAATATACATTGGACCAATTAAATGATTATAGTTAAGTACTTATCTTGCAAGCATGAGAACTTGAGTTCAATTTTCCAGAACACACACAAAAAAAAGCAGGGCGTGGCAATTGGGGCTTGAATTATACTATACCAATGCTGGGGAGACAAACCAAGGCGATCTTTGTCATTTTCTAACCAGGCAACTTAGCTTATTGGGCAAATTCTAGGCTAGGGAAAGACCCTGTCTCCAAAGACAAGGTGCCTGTGCAGTAACAGCTGAGGCTGTCCTCGGGCTTCTATGTATACCTGTGCAAATGCACCACCATGTGTGCAACCGCATGCACATAGACACACACACGGCACACAACACAAAGAAGCAAATAAATAAAAGCTAAGCCATAGCTTGCAATGGTTCTCTCATTACCAAGTTAGGGGGGCGGGGGTTGGATCTCATAAAGTAAAACCAAACCAAACCAGTTCCCCTGTTTTGAAATCGGAAGGACTGATGTTCCCAGGCGTCTTGCCATGAGGAGGATTTTGTCAGCAGGTGTTGGGGAGATGTAGGACTTAATGACCACGATTGCTATCAAAACAGTGGAGAGGGCTAATTAGAGTAAGGAGCCTGGCTCTGGTGGAGGGCGAGACACTGTCGAACATGGTGGCAGCTGAGAATTACTGATGCTGCCACCTGACGCCACAGTGCTTCCCTAACCTTCACCCCTCAGAGTTATGATGAAAACAGCCAGCGCCACCCAGCATGTCCCAGCTTAGAAAGTTCCCAGGTATCTACGCATGCACATTTTCTCAATATAGCGCAGTTGGTACCGCAAGAGGCTGTTCTTATTGCTGCAAGTGATCATTATAGAAGAGGAGACAATGCTGGGGGTGGGGTGCTCTCCATGGTTGGTGAATGCAGAAGAAGATCTGCTGAAGATCTTAGCTTCAATTGTCCACACCAATGTTTCTACTCCCTATCCATGCGGCACAGACTCACCAGCATGCAGGCCTCTGATGCAGTCTCCACAGGGAGTACATAGAAAGGCGTTGCAGAGAAAGTTAGAATGGGGAAACCCAGCTCTCTCCTCTAGAATTCCCCTGAAGAGTCTATATCAAATGTCTCCTTAACACTTTGAGCCTCTGTGTTCTCATCTGATGATCAAGAAGAGTCAAGACGCTCAGTCATTCCCTAGTCTCATTAGAGTTTTAAGACATTTGGTAACCGAACTGCTATAGTTTGAATCTTGAATGTTCTGCATTGGCCCAAGGATGGAAGATTTGGAGTCCAGCTTTGTGTTACTGATAGGTGGTGGGAACTTTCAGTAGTGGGCCTAATAGAAAGAATGAGATATTGTGATGGTTTGTATATGCTCGGCCCAGGGAGTGGCACTATTAGAAGGTGTGGTCCTGTTGGTGTAGGTGTGACTTTGTTGGAGTAGGTGTGTCATTGTGGGTGTGTGTGGGCTTTAAAACCCTCATCCTAGCTGCCTGGAAGCCAGTATTCTGCTAGTAGCCTTCAGATGAAGATGTAGAACTTTCAGCTTTGCCTGCGTCATGCCTGCCTGGATGCTGCCATGCTCCTGTCTTGATGATAATGGACTAAATCTCTGAATCTGTAAGTCAGCCCCAATTAAACGTTGTCTTTATAAGAATTACATTGGTCATGATGTCTGTTCACAGCAGTAAAACCCTAACTAAGACAGATACCTAAGCAAGAATGTCCAGAGAGGACCTGTAGGATCCAGGCCTCTTCTCTCCCCTTCTAATTTCTAGCTAAGCCAAGGATGAGTTTACATAGAACAAAAGACAAAACAGTATTTTATCTTTGTGTGTGTGTATGCATGTGTGTGTGTGTGTGCATGTGTATGTGTGTGTGTGTTCCTGTGTGGTCATGGGTCTGTGCCTGTAGAACCTGGAAGAGGGCAACAGACCTCTGGAGCTGGAATCATGGGTGGTTGTGAGCAACATGACGTGGATTCTGAGAGCCAAACTCCAGTTCTCTGTAAGAGCAGTAAGTGCTCTTAACACTAGCCATCTCTCCAGCCTCAACAAAAATGGTGTTGCCTACTGCTGGCTTCTCCTATGATGTTGTCCACCAGCTGCTGGCATGAAGGTTAGCCTCTGAGACTCTGAGCCAAAGCAAAACTTTTCTCTTTAAAGTTGATCATCCCAGATGTTTCTTATACTAATGGAAAACTGGCTGACATGCAAGTGAAACTTGACTACATGGGCTTTGCTCAGACAGAGGGACACATAAACTATAAAGCCAGTGCAACCTTGCTAACAATACCAGGGCATTCATGGATCGCAGAGACAAGAGGTGGTTTGGACTACTTGACTTCTGAGGTCTGTTTCCATCCTAAATTTCTACAGTACACCCATTCCTCTCTTTCCAGGATCCTCTTCCTTCCTCTTAAACCACAGGTCTTAAAACATCACCCAGGTTGGCCTTGACTATAGCTGGGACTTCAGGCACATGACACCATGCCTGGTCAGACATCTTTTTTTCATAAACATGTTAATTTATTTCTGCTTTTACTCTTATATGTAGGTATAGATTAAGTACAGCAGCAAAGTAATAACTTAAAAAAACTTATATATCTACATATATGCCATATACATGTATATTTATACACATATATATGTATACACACATATATGTATATACAGATACATACATACATGTATATACACATGTACAATATATATTAATATATACATATAATATATATGTTTTATATATATATATATATATATATATATATATATATATATTATATGTTTTGAGAAATCAAAAGAAAAGGTTCATTGAGTTAAGCCTGGAGGGCTGACTCAGGAAAGAAGAGTAACTTTAAAAACAGAGAAGAATGCAGCTGAAACATTGCTGCTTTGCAATGACAAATAATTTGGTTAAAAATGAATTTGTTATAGGTTAAAAGTTCATTTATTTCCCACTTACTCAATGACTAAGTGAGAGAAGACTAGGAAAAGTCACTGATGGTAATATCAGAAAAGCGGTTAGGCATTTCTTGTCTGGAGAATAATACCTTAAAATGAGTTAATTTAATCCAATTAGTTTTCAGATGAAAATTATTTAATTACTAATGGCTCCTACCTTGTCAGGTTCTGTTGGGTTTTCACAGTCTAACCCCAATTTAGCTAATCAGGACCCTCCTTTTAAAAATGCCACTTTGCAATGATTTCAGAAACAGAAATAATTAAATACTTGCATTACCCGAGAAAAACCTTAGTTAGAAATGAACAGGAATTATGTGAAGGAAAGGAAAGAATCATACAGAGATGAGCAGATGGAGACAGAGTTCATTTCTGGGTGGGCAGACATTGCTACACCAAAGGTGCCATTTAGTCCAAAGTTTATTTATTGTAACTCAATCTAACATCCCAGAGGGGTTTGTTTATCTGTTTATTTATCATTTATTTATTTTTAAAAACAAAGTCTCTCTCTATATAGCCTTGGCTGTTCTGGGACTCACTATGTAGGCCAGGCTGGCTTCGAACTCACAGAGAGACCTGTCTGCCTGCCTCTGCTTCCTGAGTTCTAGGGTCCCAGAGGGATTTAATGAAATGTTTTTTTATAGTTATATTAGAACTATCAACTGGAGGAAGAGCTCAGGGAGCCAAAGAGGAGTGACGTGATGTGCTGGACCTACTCACTCGCAATGAAGACGGAAGCTGTGTAGGTAGAGGAAGAACCCACAGCTCACTGAGAGGGAGACAGCAGTACAGAACGTGTCTGCACGGCTGTTGTCTGCTAGGAAGTATGGGCACAGGAGGGGCTACTAGCAATGGAAGTTTTGAGCCTCACACTCAATGTACATGTTAGAAACATTTATTTACTTATTATTTGTGTGCATGCGTGTGCATGCATGTGAGCACATGTGTATATGGATGTAGAAGTCAGAAGACAAGCTCTGGGAGACAGCTCTGTTATTCCATCATGTGTGTTCTGAGGACTGAACTCAGGCTGTCCTGCTTGACAGGAAGATCTGTTACCCATTGGGCCATCTTACCAGCCCACCTATATACATTTTTGAAAATCATATAATGACTGTAAATATGAACTTCCCGCAACATCTAGAAAGCCAATATTTAAATATTTTGGTAGGAAGGAAGTCTTTATAAGCATTAACATCTTTAAATTACAAATGAAGAAGGCAATAAGTAAAAAAAACTACCCACTAATAAGGAACAGATTAAATAGGAAACCTTTGACAAAGCATATACATTTGTAGTACATAAGATTCTAAGGAGAAACATCTGTCTTTTATAAATGCCAGACACTAGTTATGATGAGAAGACAGTTTATTGACGAACAATGAAGCCTTGACCATAATTCTTTTTCTTGTTCTGTTTTGTTGAGATAGTCTTAAAATATTACCCAGAATTGGGTAATATTTGAACTGGTGAGCCTCTTGCCTCTGCTTCCAGTGTTCTGGGATTATAAGCATGGGCAGCAATGCTCTACTGACTTGAAGTTCTTAGTGGTGGTCCAACCTTCCTAATAATCATATGACTATGTATTAACACTTCAAGAGATCGTGTGGGAGTGCAGTTCTGAGGGAATGGAGGCCCTGGGTTTAGTCTCAACCATTGTAAAAATAAATAAATTAATCAAGTAATTATTTTTGTATTAAGTTGCAATTTAAGAAGAAATCATAGCCATTGAAACTGAAGCAAAGGTACGGTGGTCAAATTCATTTAGACGGTGTGCCTTGGTTAGTTTTTGGTTGCTGGGCTACAAGACCCAACACCCGGCCGAGAGAAACTTACAGGAGAAGGAGCTTATTTTGGCTCACAGTTCTGGAGGGGTACAATCCATCAGAGAGGAAATCTGCCTGAAAGAGGAGGAGCCTGACTGGTCACATGGTGTGGGCATTCAGGAAGCAGACAGCAAACAGGAAGTGGGCCTGGCTATGAAACCTCAATGTGTGACCCCACTTATCTCCTTCCCTAACCAGGCTCCCCCTCCCAAAGGTCCACAGCCTTTCCAAACAGCACCACCTAGTTGGGAAACAGATGTCCTATGGATGACACTTTTCACACAGACCACGACAGCTGCTGGAAGCACATGACTAGAATATTTTCAAATAGTGTCCAACCTAGCAACTTCTCTTCTAAGACTCCATACAATACAAATAATTGAAAATTCCACTGAAAAGTTATTTAGAAGGATGTCTGTAAACAAAAAAAGTAAACAATACAATGTTCAACAAGAAGGGACAGATTGAATTTTAAATTATTGATGGTGTAGTCACAGCAAGGGAAATTATATGGGCATTAAAAACCATGTTTTATAAATAATGTTTAATGACAAAAAAAAAGTCTCCGTAAGTGAAAAGCCAAAGATATAAAACAAAACGCTGCATGGGTGAACGCCATAAAGCCAGGCCTTCATGCTAGTCTGACATACATAGAGATGCCCGAAACAAACCCTTCCCAAATGATATCTGTGAGGCCGTCTTGGATGGTAAGATCATGTATGATCCTAAAAATGTGTGTGTGTGTGTGTGTGTGTATCTCAGTTTTCAAGATTAAAGGTGACAAGCGACCTAAGCTGATTTGTCACTGGCTTCCACCCTTGGTTATGCAACCTATTTGTTCCACGGCTCTAGACCAGTCATCTGTTTAAGTTTTGATGTTCTCTAAGCTTAAAAATAGCAACTGACAAGACATGCTTTGCAAACTAAAAATTTACATATAACTGGAAGCTATTATTGTTGCTAGAGTTGAGGAGGGGGCTTGGATGTACCTCAATCCATAGAGTGCTTGCTTTACATTCACAAAGCCCAGGGATCAATCCTCAACACTGAACAAATTCAGTACACACAGTTGAAATACCATCACTGGGGGAGGTAGAGTCAGAAGCATCAGAATTCCAAGGTCATCTTCAACTACATAGGAAGTTCAACACCAACCTAGGCTACATGAGACCCTGTCTCAAACTTACACACACAGAGAGGGAGGGTTTTATTTTGGTGGGAACTGTTTAGGACTTTAACCTACATGGATCTTGCCGATTTAAGCAAAAACATATTAGTGCATTCCTGAGAAATTCCAGCCTGAACATCTTAAGAGTTCATAAACTTGTTTCATCATGCATAGGAACCATCTTTGTTACTGATCATATGGGACATACACACACTGGTCTTTAACCAATGGCTAACTGGCCTCATAGCCATGAGAGGAAAGAGAAATGTATGTAGGTGAGGTAGACAAGAGAAAGCTTCAACCAAGGATGATGTGCTGGCTGACACTGCACAGGTATAACCCGATGGAAAGAGCACACGCGTGCCCTCAAGCATGCTGTACTTTGTGACTCGTGGTAGAAAAATGTAGAATACAGGCACAGGGCACACCAGCATGGACCTATCTCTGTCAAGAGTACATTGCAAAAGCTGGAGACTATTGGCAAGGAAACTGAAGAGTTTGACTGGGTGACAAGAGTGAAGTGTGCTCTGGGCACTTGGGCAGGCTGCACAGAAGCACGACTGTGTACTCTACTGGACGTCTTCTCTCTTCAAACAAAAGAATAACGGTGAATTTTAACTTATCAAGTCCCATGTTCAGTGGTAGCACAGATTCACAGCCAGCCAGCCTGTTCTCTAATCAAGACTGAGGGTGCAGCGGGGTCCCAGGTGTCCTTAACCCCACTTTCTCCTTTCTTGCTATGGACACCTGGGGATAGTTATAACTTAGTTTGTGGAGAAGGCCCAGACAAACATTTGTCAGAAAACTTGGGCAATTTCTCCCACATTCCCAGTTATGTTTCTAATACGCTGAGCTGTGTTCAAACTGTGTTATCCACCATTCATTTATCTATCCACCCATTCACCTATCCATCCATCCATCCATCCTTCTACTCTCCAAATAATTGTGTGTGTGTGTGTGTGTGTACACAAGAGCTTCCCAATGTCTCTGGTGACCTCACTACTTTCAATGAATATGTGTCAATGTGTAAGTGAAGGGTGTATATCCCGAGCCTGTGGCCAACCACTGCAGGTACCATATCATGCCTTAGCCCCATGATTTTATTATCGCCATCTTTATTGGCCTCAGAAGGGAAAGGGTATTATAGCTCTGTGGCTTTTGAGAGTTTGTTCTTTAGTGAACTGCCAAGACTCAGCAGTGGCTCCCAGATCACAGGAAAGGGGATTTTTATGGCCACGCTGCAGTTTTCATCAGGACAAGTGAAAGAGAGGAAGCAAGTGACAGGGAATACACAGACAGATAAGCCTAACAAAGCCCAAAGGTGAGTGGTGGCCATTCTTCTTCTTACCTTTGTGTTCCTTCCCTCCCACTCTCTCTGTCACCTCTTCCAATGTCCTCTCCCAAACCAGACTCCGCAAGAATCTAAATTGGCTTAACCTCAAAGAAATGGAAACATAAAGTTGTTTATTATATTCTGTATCATGTTTTTAAAAATATGGCTCTCAGAGCCCATCTCAGTGTGAGCAGTCTCTCTCTCTCTCTCTCTCTCTCTCTCTCTCTCTGTCTCTTAGCTCACAGAGGAGGGGGAGAGAAGAGCACAGTGTGAATAGGCATGTGTGTGTGTGTGTGTGTGTGTGTGAGAGAGAGAGAGAGAGAGAGAGAGAGAGAGAGAGAGAGGTGGGGGAGCCCATGAATGGCAGCGTGTGACTCCCTCCTCTGCTTTGCAGAGCTGAGAGGCTCTCCTCTCTCAGAGCAATTACTACAAATGATTTATGTGGCCAGTCAAGAGGGCCTGCCAGGGTTCTTATTTCATCTCCAGAAAAAGGAACTTTGCTGGAATGTTATCAGGGAGCTTGGGATTAAACTGACAGCTGCCTTTTGTTTTCCCGTGAAAGCTCTTCTCCTCTGGACTGTGGCACGTGTGCACTTTCCATACAGAGAGCCAGAATTCTAGGCTGCAAAGCCTGGCTAGCAAAGAGCCACAGGGAGGGAACCACTGTTCACTGCAGAAGAGAGGTCTCTTTCTCCCCTCTGTATTTATCTTCAGAGGATGTGTACCTCAATTCCATTTCAGATGAGCCGGCTCTGCAGGCTGGAAGGCTGGCTTTTTATTGAGCTGTGCACACACGAGCAGGGCACCACGTCTTGACCCTCTGTTACCAAGCTCATCTTAGCTTCTGCCAGGGAATCAAAGGCCCCTCGCAATGTAGGTCAGTGAAATGTGACTCTGGCTTTCAATCTCTGCCAGCCTGGCACATGTCAGGTCGCAAGGACCCAAAGGGGCTGTGAAACCAGGCAGGAAGCAAAGACATTGTGGTCTAGGTAGGCAGGGAAGAGCACTGGAAAGTGTGTGTGCTCTCACCTGCAGATACCCCAACTTTAACAAACTATGGTGCTAATCACCAGGCCTGGGTCATAGACTTGGCTAGCTACAGTCTGCCCAGCCCAACCTGGATTGCTGTATTAAGGGATCAAGGAGCTGGCCAGCCCCGAGGCTGATTAAATAAAGAAATGCATTTATTTATGTGCACACAGACACACACATACACACATGTACATACACATATACACATATACATGCATATATACACAGATGAATTTGCACACATATACACACGTACAAACACATACACACATAAACACACGTACATACACCTATACACACATGAACACACATATACCTATATACACATGTACACATGTATACACACATAGATACATATATACACACATGTACATATACACATATGTACACATAGACACACACATACCATCCTTCCTTGTGCTCAGATGACTGTACCACAAAGTTATGCAGATAGATCATAGTAAATACAGATTAAAGGAACTCTCAAGGGAACAGAGAAGCATATAATGAAAAGAGACTGGTGGGTGGAAATGAGGAAGAGGTCTTGCAGAAGAGGAAGGATTATAATAAAATATGTAGACTGTAAAATCATCTTTATGGTTTTATATTTTCTGTCCTGGCCAGAGAGTTCTTTTACCTTCTGATTTCCAACTTTTGCTCTTAACTAATACCTTGCCAAGAGGTAACGGCTGAGTAATGCCCACTGTGAGGTTAATTTTAATCGACTCACATGTAACTATTCAGGGCTCACAGCATGTGCAGACAGACAGTTGTGTTCACATATGAAACGGAAGAGGGGTGTTGCAGGATTATGGGGGGGATCGCGGATCTCAGAAGAGAATTTATACCAATAGAGGCATATGATAGGTTAGGTGTGCTGCTACATGATTTCTGTACATTTTCCTTTATTCTTCACTGCAGCTCTAAGAAGTTTCTAGTCTCGCTTTACAGCAGCCATAGATGCCAAGTGAGATTAAATAACTCATTGCTTAGTTTCCCAGATACCAGTAGGTGCCCAGGTAATATTCCTCCCCCACCCCTTTCCTTAGTATTGTAATGGTATTTGGGGAAGGACTTCTCAGCCTTCTTTGCAGTTTGGGCTGGTGGTCAAAGAGTTCTGGCCAATAAGATGCCTGCAGAAGCCTGGGAAGTTGTGATTGGCCCCACCTCTTCTCCTGTTGCTTTCTAACCTCCTCTGTAGTCTAGAGAACAGATAAAGTTGGTCATGAAAATACACATGTGAAGTCACGACCACGATGCTAGAGGTGATGGGAAATACTTGTACACCTTCAATGAGCGTGTCTCCCATCCTCTGTTCATCACTTGCTTCCGACCACACAAGGAAAATGAGACACCATCATATCACCGTAACCAACTGCTCCACACACAGAGAGAACAGACAACCTACAAAGGAGAGCTGGAATGGAAACCCAAGTCTTACTACACAAGGACTTCTAACATCCCAATACCACATTTTTCCTGTGCACCAAAACTCTAGAGGAGCCTTGGACAAGGGGACAAGCATAGTCCTTGTCAGCTGATCCTAGTTATGTGGCTTACACCTCCACAGCATTGTTCGTCACAGAGGAAGTCAGGACAGAAACTTAAAACAGGGCAGGAACCTGGAGGCAGGAGCTGATGGAGAGGCCGTGGAGGAGTGTTGTTTACTGACTGCTCCCCATGGCTTGCTCAGCCTGCTTTCTTATAGAACCCAGGACCGCCAGTCCAGCCTACGGTACCACCTACAATGAGCTGGGCCCTGCCCCATCAATCACTAATTAAGAAAATACTCCACATACAGGTTTATCTACAACCCAACCTTATGGAGACATTTTCTTAATTGAGGCTCCCTTCTCTCAGATGACTCTAGCTTGTGTCAAGTTGACATAAACTATCCAGCACATGTTAAGAACCTTTAAAATCTCAGGAACTGGAGCCCCCGGGCATCAGTACCCCTATGATGGGGTTGCCAGTGAGGCTTACTGATAGGAGGATTGGCTGACCTAAGTGTCATGCCTCTGCTGAGTCTGTGAGGCTTTTCTTGGAAGGATTAACTGAAGGATGCTCCTCCTCCCAAGTGGGCAGCACCTTCCGGGCATAAGGAACTCCAGAACAGGGCTTCTTTACTTGGCTGCCCTTCCTCCCTGATGCTGGCAGGGGTCACAAGTGCCTTTCTTCATCTTCTAAATGTGAGCTGAAGACTACGGCTCTCCAGGAATCCTCCAGAGTTTTTAGGGCCACATTGGGACTGACGAGGGATCAGCCTTGTGGTCTGAGTAAGAAGGGTGTTCGCACCCCTCTAGTGTGCAGACAGTCATTATTGGACTACCCGGTCTGTGTCATGGAAGCCAACATAACAAACTCCTTTTGTACTATGCATGCACCCCATATGTCCTGCCCCGTTATGGAATGCTGGATGATACAGACCCTGTCCCTGAGATATCTCATCATAGTAAGCATTCCAAAATCTAAAACAAGTCTAGTCTCCAGCATTTCAGATGAGAGACACTCAAGCCTATATTTGTCCTCTATCCTGGAAGTATCAGCGGTTTATGTTTTTGAAGAAGCAGATTTGGCAGAGGAGGAAGTGCGTGTTTTGTACCGAGAGTGTCAATCAAATGGAAATCTGCAACTCAGTGGTGAGATAGTCTCATCCTACACTCAATCATCTTACTACCGGGCTGCAGCACACTGCTACACCTCACCCCTGCCCACCCGGCTGCAGC